>NW_025809993.1:0-1264 GCF_022045245.1 Lucilia cuprina
AACTGAACTAGAACTGAACTAGAACTGAACTAGAACTGAACTAGAACTGAACTAGAACTGAACTAGAACTGAACTAGAACTGAACTAGAACTGAACTAGAACTCAACTAGAACTCAACTAGAACTGAGTTAGAAATGAACTAAGGCTGAGCATAAACTAAAGCTGCAGTAGTATCTAGTCTTCATCTCGTGAGATGTATATTCAACAAAACACCTGTAACTTTGTTAACGTTCTTTAAGTTGGTTAAATACAAAATTTTTTGTCGCAACCAAAATCGCTTTGAAACAGAAACCTTGTTACAGATTTTTATTTAACAAGTGTTTAAATTTCTTGAAATTTGGTGTTTTTATTTCTTCTGATTTTATTTCCATGTATACATTTGCACATTTAAACTGTATTCATTATTAGAAAAAAATCTTGAGTCTATCTAAAAATTTTCTGTTTTCATTTTCTTTAAATCATTCTTTGATTAGTAATGTGAATACAACATTTAGTTGTTATTTTTTGTTATTTGTTGTTAATAAAAATTTTATTGTTATTTTTTTATTTTGTACACACTTAACCAGATTTGAGATACGTTCTTATCTATTGGAATAAATATTTCATAAATACATGTATATGATTAAAGGAGAGTTCTGCAGAGAACAGAAGAGAGCACATTAAAGCGAGAAAAAAGAGCATTTAGATAACTTCATTTAAGTATCTGTGTATCTCACTGTTTGGGAAAAAACGGGACCATTAATGGTTAGTTGATTTTTGTATCTAGAATAAAAAATGTGGTTAGATTTATTATCTATTGCCTGTTTAACGATATAGAGAATTAAATTTTATTTCTAAAAATCTGCACAACTGACAATTGTTGCAAGTTGAGTGAATTATTTCTGCGTATTTTCCTTTCTGAATTTGCTTTTAAGTATGACAATAGAGTGAATATTGTTGCCATTTTATTAGTGTTTGAGTGTTTATGTGGAGTAGCATTTGAATTTCAATGAATGAATCTCATTTGAGTAGCTTGTTTAAGAGTACTTTGATAATACTTGAAATTTTTGCTAAATGATATTAAAATTTAAAAAAAAATAAATTAAAATGAAGGGAAAACTATTGAAATATAAAAAAACACTAAACTAGAACTCAACTAGAACTGAACTAGAGCTGGACTAGAACTGAACTAGAATTGAACTAGAACTGAACTAGAACTGAACAAGAACTGAACTAGAACTGAACTAGAACTGAACTAGAACTGAACTAGAACTGAACTAGAACT
>NW_025809994.1:0-2125 GCF_022045245.1 Lucilia cuprina
CAGTTCTAGTTCAGTTCTAGTTCAGTTCTAGTTCAGTTCTAGTTCAGTTCTAGTTCAGTTCTAGTTCAGTTCTAGTTTAGTTCTAGTTCAGTTCTAGTTCTGTTCTAGATCAGTTCTAGTTCAGTTCTAGTTCAGTTCTAGTTCAGTTCTAGTTCAGTTCTAGTTCAGTTTTAGTTCAGTTTTAGTTCATTTCTAGTTCAGTTTTAGTTCAGTTCTAGTTCAGTTCTAGTTCAGTTCTTGTTCAGTTCTTGTTCAGTTCTAGTTTAGTTCTAGTTCAGTTCTAGTTCAGTTCTAGTTCAGTTCTAGTTCAGTTCTAGTTCAGTTCTAGTTCAGTTCTAGTTCAGTTCTAGTTCAGTTCTAGTTCAGTTCTAGTTCAGTTCTAGTTCAGTTCTAGTTCAGTTCTAGTTCAGTTCTTGTTCAGTTCTTGTTCAGTTCTAGTTTAGTTCTAGTTCAGTTCTAGTTCAGTTCTAGTTCAGTTCTAGTTCAGTTCTAGTTCAGTTCTAGTTCAGTTCTAGTTCATTTCTAGTTCAGTTTTTGTTCAGTTCTAGTTCAATTGTAGTTCTGTTCTAGTTCAGTTCTAGTTCAGTTCTAGTTCAGTTCTAATACAGTTCTAGTTCAGATTCTTAATTTGACTTTAGTTTATCATATGTATGTAAGTATTTACATATTATCGTAGTGTAGTATTTGAATAGTCAATATTTTAATCAATTTAATCAAAATTCTATCACTTTATTAAATTTATTAATAGTTTATAATATGGCCTTTTTCAATAGCTAAATATTATTTGTTTTTGCATATAAATAATTACCATAATTGAATATGTTAAAAAAAAAACAAAAACTATTGTTTTATTTTCCTCGCATTTAAACACATTTGCATAATAGAATTTAAATTTAGCAAAAATTTACAAAACATTTACTACATTCTACTAATATTGTTCATAATTTAAATCTTCTTTTCATATTCAAAACAGTATAACTGTTATAGTAGAATATGTTATATTATAGAAAATTTTAATTAATTTTCATTTAAACAATATTTGTATTGTTTATTTTTTTATGTAAAATATTTTCTATATAAATTAAAAAAACAATAAATATTAGATAAATAAGAAAAAAAACCTTTTTATTGAAACAAAAAAGCGAAAGTGATGGAAAATGCTGCTGTTGCTGAAGTTTTGTTTATTATTCTAAATGAAATATAATAATATCAACAAATTGAAGCTATTAAAACTTTATTTATTTTTTAACAAAACAAAAAAAAATAAGTTTGCATTATTATTCAATTTCAATCACACACTTTGAAAAAAAAAAAACTTTTGTTAAAATAATTTTAAAATTTTGCAAACAAAAACAAATAAATAAAAAAATAGCAGTAAAAAAGACATATTGAACAGAAGCAACTTTACAAAATTAGTTTGAAGAGTTAATAAAAATATTTTATGAAATTTTAATAAAAAAGCTATTTATTAAAACTATTATATTTAATAAAAAAATATTTGAAAAAACAGTAAGTTTTGTAAAATAATTGTAACAAATATATATTAATTTTATAGAAAAAATTAAAAAGAAAAAAAAAATTATTAAAAACGATGATGCAACCGAAGTAATTTCATAAAATTTCTCTTTAAAATTGAAAATTCTCATTTAAAATACATTAAAAGCATTTGTCAATTATGTCCCCCACACTAATTTTATAATTTTAAAAATTTCTTATTTTATCTACTTTTTAAATCAATAATAATCTTTTGAAATTATTTGCACTTTTTACCAGTGCAAAACTGTAGGTGTGAGTGTTAATTTTTGCAAAACTTTCCCAACTCAAATAATAAAATCCAAAATTAAAAGTGACAGCTCGTGTAAACCGACAGCGTAAAGTAGGGTATAACAAATATGTAACTCACTCCATATTATTGAGCCAAAGGAATAGAAAGAAAGTATAGACTATAGACTAGACTATAAGTAGACCAGACTAAAGACTAGACTATAAACTAAACTACAGACTAGGCAAAAGACTGGACTGTAGATTATACTGTAGAATAGATTACAGGCTAGACTATAGACTAGACTATAGCCTAGACTATAGACTAGACTATAGACTAGACTATAAACTAGACTATAGACTA
>NW_025809995.1:0-2069 GCF_022045245.1 Lucilia cuprina
CTAGAACTGAACTAGAACTGAACTAGAACTGAACTAGAACTGAACTAGAACTGAACTAGAACTGAACGAGAACTGAACTAGAACTGAACTAGAACTAGAACTGAACTAAAAACTGAAATTAAAAAAAAAATCATACTACAAATTCTATGTATAAAGTTATTATCAGTTGAAACAACTCAAAGGTGATTTAATTTTTAATAACTTTTTTAAACCACTTAAATAAACACTATCTAGCTGAAAAAAAGTTTTCAAAGTTTTTTTATTTATATGTATTAAAATTGAAAGCAATTTAATTTTTTTTTACTTTTTTTTCATTTTGGCAGCTCAAGGTCATTTGTAAATGCACATACATATTGTAAAAGTTTTAAAGTAAAGAATATGATATGAAAAAAATGATGAGAAGTTGGTACACTAAAAAAAAATACATGCCTAATATATACGAAAAATGTCCTATATTGTACGAATCGTTCGTTGTTTCGCACCACGTAATTCTTTCGTAAGATATACGAAATTGTATGAAATATAGTTAATAATTATTCTCCACACGAGTTTTTAATTTTTTTATGAAAATAATTCGTGAATAATATTATACTTTTTCTTAAATTTTGTAAAAATGTTGTAGTTTTTAAAATTTAAGAAAAAATATTAGGAAAGGTTTTCGTACTTTCATTAAAATAGAAAAGGGTTTTATTAAATAATATTTCGTATTATACACGAAATTTTTGAAAATATTACGAAAATAGAAGTTACGATTTTTTAGTTACAAAATTACAACATCATTTGATAAAAAAAGTTAAATTTTTAATTCTGTTTGATATGAATGTTTGATATGAATGCATTTATTACTAAAACTTTAAAGCTACTTATATTTTTTTAATACATTTTTTTCAACTTATACACAGGAAAACGTTAAAAACTTTTTTCACATATAAGTTCATATTATGAAAAATATATTTTGTAAAAAAAACTTTGCAAAGTCTTATACTCATAAGACGTTTGTCGTTACTGCATGTCATTTTGTAAGTGCATTTTTATGTTGTTTTTTTTTGTTTCTTTGTTGACAAGTTTCAACAATTTTGTACTTTTTTCCAAAAAAGGAAAAAAAACTGAAGTATACATATTTATGTGGATTTACTACCATTTATGAAAGCATGTAAATAACAACAATCAAACAAAGCTGGATTAAACAATGATGAAAATCATGCATGAACATCTTTCACTCACACTCTTGTCTCAAAAACGTATGTACGTACCAGCTTACATACGCAAAAGTACCACAGTTATGTGTATTAAAATATGATGCTGCACTGTGTCGCAACACAAAATTTGTGGTCAAGTGGACAAGTAAGAAAAAATATTCCGTAAGTTACAAATATATTATGCCCTACACAAATGTGATTACCAAATCAATACTAAAAATATTAACTCTACATAATCTGCTAAATTACAAATTCGATTTGAAATTTTTTAATAAATACTCTACATACAAACTTTAACTAAAAGAATTTTATACAAAAAAAAACTACATATGTAATGCAATTCGACTAAAAAAGTTAAAAACATCAGCTCTGTCGACTTACATAGTTCACATAATGGTGTAGAGTATAACATGTACAATAGAATGCAGTAAGTAAATTTACTTCTGTTACCACTAGATTGTTGTAAAACCAAGCAAGTGCATGAATAAAAGTGAATATGTACAATGTGAAAAAAAGTAACAAAAAAGGACGTTACGGTTAAGAACAACCTCAAAATAATGTAAAAACTATTATATAAACAATGTGGCGCCAGTATTTTATAGCCTGGTTTATGTTTTTGTTCATGTAACACTCACAATAACAAATATTCTAAATGTAAAATAAAAATTATGGATAAAAAAGGCTCTGAAAATACCCTACAAGACTGAATAAATCAAGTTCTGAAATTTAGTTGAATTAAAACTGGAGAAGAACTCGAACTAAAACAGAACTAGAACAGAACTAGAACAGAACTAGAACAGAACTAGAATAGAACTAGAACAGAACTAGAACATAACTAGAACAGAACTAGAACAGAACTAGAACAGAACT
>NW_025809996.1:0-1301 GCF_022045245.1 Lucilia cuprina
TCCACCAGCTGGTGGTCTGTGTGCAGCTTGAAGCCTGCAACTAAATAAAACGAGCGTCAGTAGGAAGGAAACGATGAAACTATATAAATGACAACATTGACTCTTTGGCCTTTTTTAATAGCGAACGTTTGTTTTGTTTTATTTTTTATACATTTGAGTTTATAGTTGTTTTTTTTCTTTTGATTTTAGTCCATTAAAAAATACATGTAATTTTTTCATTTTCACATTAAACAAAACCCTACATTCCAAATTTATTGGCTTAATCGCTCTTGACTTTGGAATTATTATTTATTAATTCAAATGAACAACTAAATAGGATGTATTTATTTTGGATATTAATAACTGACGTTTTTCTAGATTGCTTGCAGACACTAAAGTGACAATCATCCTCCTTCTTGTTTACTTGGTGACTATTTTAAGTAGAAGTTTATTTAACACCGACATTACAAAGTAATACACTTTGATTCTTTGAAGAACTGTTGGGACAAATTTAATTCCTCCCTTCGCTATTCTTTCCCACTTTCTCCTTTAACTATATAATACTTCACGTATAAATGTCAAAGCTCTTAATGCTTGATGACCGTTAAAATGTTAAAAAAATTCAAATTTTCTAAATGTTTATTACTTTTCTAAAGAGCAAAGCAACAAAACTATGACAAAAAGAATTATTTTTTTTAACTCAAATGACTTGTAAACTTTATCTTTTCTACTTTGTATGAAAATTATCTTATTTTATTTTATTTATTGAAACCTTGTTGAAAGTAAAAAATGGTCCTTTGATGTTTTCTTAATCATATTTGTTGAATTATTAAGAGTTTTATAAAAATACCATTAGCAGGACAAAAAAACTAAAGATGCCATTTATATATTTATATAATTTTAATGCTAAAATATAATTTATGTAGTGGAAATATGTTTTTGAATGTTTAAAATTAATGCTGGCTTCAGATTTAAACTAATTTTTAACCAGCATGAAATGATTAAACCTTGACATGAATTTGTTAAAATATAATTAACTTTGCAATAAAATGAGAAGAATTATAGTAGTATAGAACTGGAACATAACTAGAATAGAACAGAATCAGAATAGATATAGAACAGAACTAGATTAGAACTAGAACAGAACTAGAACTGAACTAGAACAGAACTAGAACAGAACTAGAACATAACTAGAACAGAACTAGAACAGAACTAGAACAGAACTAGAAGAGTACTAGAACAAAACTAGAACAGAACTAGAACAGAACTAGAACAGAACTAGAACAGAACTAGAACAGAACTAGAACAGAACTAGAACAGAA
>NW_025809996.1:1333-1560 GCF_022045245.1 Lucilia cuprina
CTAGAACAGAACTAGAACAGAACTAGAACAGAACTAGAACAGAACTAGAACAGAACTAGAACAGAACTAGAACAGAACTAGAACATAACTAGAACAGAACTAGAAGAGTACTAGAACAAAACTAGAACAGAACTAGAACAGAACAGAACTAAAACAGAACTAGAACAGAACTAGAACAGAACTAGAACAGAACTAGAACAGAACTAGAACAGAACTAGAACAGAACT
>NW_025809997.1:0-1535 GCF_022045245.1 Lucilia cuprina
GTTCTAGTTCAGTTCTAGTTCAGTTCTAGTTCAGTTCTAGTTCAGTTCTAGTTCAGTTCTAGTTCAGTTCTAGTTCAGTTCTAGTTTAGTTTTAGTTCAGTTCTAGTTGAGTTTTATTTTATTTCTAGTTCATTTCTAGAACATTACTAAAACATTACATAATTGCTCATGTAATTTTCATTATTTTAATAAATGTTGCAATTGACTTAATAGCAATCAGTTATTTATACATATAAATATCATAAGAATGTATGCTGGTTTGTATAGTTTAACTTTAAGTACATAATCTGCAGAAAATATATTGTACATAATTTTGGTTTTTAGATTCTATCATTTAATTAAGCAACATTTTTTTAATTAAGTTACAAGAATACTTGTGCAATTTTTAACACATACATGAACACTTGCTAAAAACACATACATTTTCCAACAACAGGAACACTTAAGTACCACAAGTAATAAAGGAGTAGACTATATGACGTCGAACGACGACAACCGCAGAATTTGTAAAAATTGTTCACAAATGTTTGTGAGTTTTATGCACATTTATGTATGGGGATAAAAGTGTGTATGTGTGTCTAAGTACAAATATTAATATGTATTTGTTGTTTGCTGGTGTATTTGTGATAAGGATGTAAATGTTTGTTTGTGAATGATAAGTTTGAAATGTACATAGGGGAAGGAGTATTTTAGCATTGAAGTTAAAGTCAATAGCAGTATAAACTAAAATCTTATTAAAAAAATAAATTAATTAATAAAATACCCTTAAAAGTACAAACACCTTAAATTTAAATAACTTAAGACACGTTTTATGTTTTTGTAATCGTGCAATTTGTAGCAAGATACTGCATCTAACAAAATATTCTTATGATATTTCACTTGTCTCATTTTTGTCATTCACTGTATCTTTGTGTCTCTATATGTTGGTATCTTAACAAGTGTTATGAATTTGTAAACACACATGTATTTGGTGGTAGTGGTACGATGAACGTAATTATGCAAGTGTTAAACCGGGGAGTTATTTTCACAAATACATTTCAACAATCTCACATCCTTACAGTCCCTTTAACATTTCTGCTGGTGTTACATTTTTCTAATTTTGTTTTTATTTTTTGTACTTACAAGCATATAGTTGAAGACTGAAAATCTTCTGATTATGTACCCATTCACTCATATTTAATTAATGCCACGATATGGCATTTACATGAACAAACATCGAATACTATAAAAACAATAGCGATAACAACGAACTTCATTAGTAGTAATAGCTAAAAAGCAACAACAAAAACATCTATCAAGAGTATAACAATCATAGCTTAAAAACAACCTAAATAGCTTAAAAACATTTGAAGTAAATAGAGATGCACCCACAGTAGAAATGACACATTACATTGAACAACAACTGTAGTTCTATTATGGTTCTGTTTTAGTTCTGTTCTAGTTTTGTTCTAGTTCTGTTCTAGTTCTGTCCTAGTTCTGTTCTAGTTCTGTTCTAGTTCTGTTCTAGTTCTGTTCTAGTTCTGTTCTAGTTCTGT
>NW_025809998.1:0-3965 GCF_022045245.1 Lucilia cuprina
TTGCTTGTCAAGATAAGCATCTTTTCTATAGAAAAGTTGCTTGTCAAGATAAGCATCTTTTCTATAGAAAAGGTGCTTGTCAAGATAAGCATCTTTTCTATAGAAAAGGTGCTTGTCAAGATAAGCATCTTTTCTATAGAAAAGTTGCTTGTCAAGATAAGCATCTTTTCTATAGAAAAGTTGCTTGTCAAGATAAGCATCTTTTCTATAGAAAAGTTGCTTGTCAAGATAAGCATCTTTTCTATAGAAAAGTTGCTTGTCAAGATAAGCATCTTTTCTATAGAAAAGTTGCTTGTCAAGATAAGCATCTTTTCTATAGAAATGTTGCTTGTCAAGATAAGCATCTTTTCTATAGAAATGTTGCTTGTCAAGATAAGCATCTTTTCTATAGAAACAAATTGCTTGTCAAGAAAAGCATCTTTTCATACATACATATAAATTCTTTAGCAAATTAAGCTTCTAAGTGTCTTGAGTTTAAGTCGTGACTTCTGTAACTACAAATTAAAACTTTAAACTTTAAATCCTATTTCCCTAAAAAAAATCTATAAATTTAACAAAATAATCAAATAAACTCTGACAATCTACCCTGCTGTCTGCCTACCAAATAAGCAACTTTAACAACCAGATGTCGATAAGACATCAGTGTAAACTGAAAGCTTATCATCTGTCTTCCAGCTACATAGACTCCTGGATAATAAAAAATGAAAACAACGAACAAAAATTGAAATAAAAACTGAAAATGTTTATTATGCACAGACAAAATTTTTTTTAATTTTATTTACACTTATAAAATTTGTTTTTTTTCTTTTCATTTTTTTGTGTTTTCTTTTTTGGTGGCGGTATCTTTAAATATTTGTTTCATCAGTTTAAAAGCATCCTTTTTTTTCTTTTCCTCGTATAATTTGTTCGCATATAATTTCGTCCTTTTTTACGTTTTTGGGCTTTACGCTGTGGCACCATTGAGGCCCCCCAAAAAACACTACCGACTACAAAATTTTAAAGTCAACACACGTATTTTGTTTATTTTTGCACGCAACATGATTAATGACCCAATGAATGAATGAATGAATGAATGAATGAATGAATGACTGACTGAGTGAGTGAATATATAGTAAACGTAATAATGTTACCACCACAACTGATATAACAAAACTGCTTTAATATTAAAAAAAAAAAATGTTGAGGATAAAAACTATAATGATAATGTTGTTGTTGCTACAAGACTACTGGTCCTTCGAAGGTACTAATAACAAACCGTTACAGTTTTCATTATTTACGTTTTATTTAAAACTTTATATTTTTGAATGTATGAGTTTATTTGCTTCCTGTTATTGTGGGTTTTCATTTCTTAGCCTTTGTCTGTACTATTATAGTACTACCCCCTTCCCATACTTTATTTCTTACGCACAGTTTTAAAAACCGCTTAAATTGTAATAGATTGTAAGAAAAACCACCAGCTGAGGCTGGTGTTTTGTTCTTGTTTCTTTTTCCTGTGACTTATTTCATTTGATAAATATGTATTTAAGTGTCGTTTAAAAGTAAAAGTACATAATTTATCTTCCGAAATTGTTGGCCCTACATATAAACATACATATGTATGTATGCATGTATATATGTCATAAAATGTTTATAAAAATACTGCTACAAAAACTTTAACAACATCTTTTCTTTAAAAAAGTAGCTTGTTAAGACCAGCATCTTTTCCATAAAAAAGTTGCTTGTTACGACCAGCATCTTTTCTATAGAAAAGTTGCTTGTTAAGACCATCATCTTTTCCACAGAAAAGTTGCTTGTTAAGACCATCATCTTTTCTATAGAAAAGTTGCTTGTTAAAACCAGCATCCATAGAAAAGTTGCTTATTAAAACCAGCATCTTTTCCATTGAAAAGTTGCTTATTAAGACCAGCATCTTTTCCATAGAAAAGTTGCTTATTAAGACCAGCATATTTTCCATAGAAAAGTTGCTTGTTAAGACCAGCATCTTTTCCATAGATAAGTTGCTTGCTAAGACCAGCATCTTTTCCATAAAAAAGTTGCTTGTTAAGACCAGCACCTTTTCCATAGAAAAGTTGCTTGTTAAGACCAGCACCTTTTCCATAGAAAAGTTGCTTGTTAAGACCAGCACCTTTTCCATAGAAAAGTTGCTTGTTAATACCAGCATATTTTCCATAGAAAAGTTGCTTGTTAATACCAGCATATTTTCCATAGAAAAGTTACTTGTTAAGACCAGCATCTTTTCCATAGAAAAGTTGCTTGTCAAGATTAGCATCTTTTCTATAGAAAAGTTGCTTGTCAAGATTAGCATCTTTTCTATGGAAAAGTTGCTTGTCAAGATTAGCATCTATTCTATAGAAAGGTTGCTTGTCAAGATTAGCATCTTTTCTATAGAGAAGTTGCTTGTCAAGATTAGCATCTTTTCTATAGAGAAGTTGCTTGTCAAGATTAGCATATTTTTTATAGAAAAGTTGCTTGTCAAGAAAATGCTTGTTGTTGTGATAATACTTTTTTAGAAACATACAAAAAACCTGTTCTCTTAAAGTTTAAATTTAAAATTAAATGTTTAAACTTATTTAAATACATATTTTTTTCAATCCACAAATTTTCAATAGTTTGTTTTTAGCGTAATTGTTTTCTTATAATTTTTACTAATTTAACCATTTTAGCACGTGTATGTGATACTTACAAAAAAAAAGAAAAATACTACAATGTTTATCTATACATACCCAGCTATACAAATACACAAACATATAAACTTATACAAGCATCTCCACCCACATCATTCTGCTATTTCGGGTACTACTTACAGCCCAAAGCCCAAACTATAAGGCAAAACTCTCCGGGTTGTATGAGTATTTTCATTTCATAAATAAAATGTCTGGATGCAATTCTCTGTTACATTCTGTTTTATCACAGTATTCTACTATGAGAGTATGACTAGAGTAAAGGCAATAATAAAAAAAAAACAACAACCACAAATAACTGAAAAGGTCACTAGCCTTGATAAAACGCAAAGTTTATAGTACAATATAGTATAGTGTTGTAGCTGTAGTAGTAGTGGGTGTTTTCTTGTTGTTGCTGTTGTTCTATATCAAATGAATAAAATAAAATAATAAACGTAAAATGAAAACAGAAATACTCAATTTATCACAATTGCTTTCAATTTAAACAAAACTCCCCCCCTTTATAATGCCACACAAAAACGGCATTAACATCATCATCGTCCTCAGCGTCATCGTCATTACTACTATTATATCTAGAGTTCACTCACTATAATTCTGTAAAAGCTTTTCCTTTTTTTTTTTGTTGCTTCAAACTAAAAATGAGCAAATAATTTGTAACAAGAGAGCCATATAATATATACTCATTCTTATCGAATTAAGATATGACACAACAAAATATTGATAAACTCAAATATGCAAAAGGTGGCCAATAAAAATTCTCAATTTAATTTAATATTAATTAAATAATTTACCCTTAATGTTGTTGCGGGGGAATAAGGGGAGTGAAATGAATAGTATTCATTTCTGTAGATGAACATGTTCGCTCTCAGTTAGGCTCTCAATAGTGTCTTAATGAACTCTAGGGACTTGTTTGAAATGTTGTATTTTTTAACATGAAACAAAACTAAAATGTTCTAAGTGTGATTAAGAGAAATTTTTTTTATAGAAAAGTTACATGTAAAGACTAGAATCTTTCCTATAGAAAAGTTGCTTGTTAAGACCAGAATCTTTTCTATATAATAGTTGCTTGTTAAGACCAGCATCTTTTCTATAGAAAAATTGCTTGTTAAGACCAGCATCTTTTCTCTAGAAAAATTGTTTGTTAAGACCAGCATCTTTTCTATAGAAAAGTTGCTAGTTAAGATAAGCATCTTTTCTATAGAAAAGTTGCTTGTTAAGATAAGCATCTTTTCTATAGAAAAGTTGCTTGTTAAGATAAGCATCTTTTCTATAGAAAAGTTGCTT
>NW_025809999.1:0-1565 GCF_022045245.1 Lucilia cuprina
TTCTGTTCTAGTTCTGTTCTAGTTCTGTTCTAGTTCTGTTCTAGTTCTGTTCTAGATCTGTTCTAGTTCTGTTCTAGTTCTTTTCTAGTTCTGTTCTAGTTCTGTTCTAGTTCTGTTCTAGTTCTATTCTAGTTCTGTTCTATTTATGTTCTGTTCTAGTTCTTTTCCAGTTCTGTTTTAGTTCTATTCTAGTTATGTTCTGTTCTAGTTCTGTTCTAGTTCTTTTCCAGTTCTGAACTAGTTCTATTCTGGTTCTGATCTAGTTCTCTTCCAATTCTGGTTGTTATAAAAATTGACCCACTTATAAATAAGAAGATAGCAAATGCATTTCAAACAGTACTCACAATCAAAAAATTGGAAAAAAAATTTAACTCATATAGGGTACTAATAAATAAGAAGCCAGCAAATGCATTTCAAACAATACATACAATCAAAAAATTTGTAAAGCTCAACACTTTTTAAGTATACCTAAAGGCTTTTCTATTTAACACGACAAAATGTATGTTAATGAGTTTTAAGCAGAAAAAGAATAAATACAACAATGAGAAACACAAAAGCAGCAAGCAAAATGCAAGTAAAACTACATGAGTATGAATTTAATAACTTTTAATTAAAATAAAATACTTTCAGCACTAAGTGGTTAATGACTTAAGAAACAAGTAAGAAACAACTACAACATGAACAGGAAACAATAGTTAAAAGCAATTAAGGTGTGTTTGAAGAGAAAAGTTTTACAGGCATAAAGTTTTATTACACATATTTAGAAAAATTGTGTGGCAAAATATAATTAATTAAACACTTGTGACAATTCATATAAATATTTTGCTTTAAAACAGTTAAAATTGTTGTGTAACCAACAATTACATAGGGTACGTATACTTAATATATTTTTAAGTCATAATCAATTTAACACTCATACGCTGTGCTGTCCCTACTGCCCATTGGTTTTACTCTAAATTGATATTAGCGTTTGTGTGTCTAACACATTATTTAAAACTTTATAACTGTTGACATTATTTGTTGGTTTTTATGTTAATTTATATAATTTTAATTACAACCACAACAGTTCATAAATTAGAATACTTGCACATGCAGAAAAGTATTACAAAATTTGAAAAATATTTATTTTTCTAACATAGCAAATAGTACGTGCGCACAATGCAAATGTATTGTATTATTTAGAACTTGTTTTTGTATTGCAGAAGAATATATTATGTTTTTGCATGTGGTATATAATGTCATTTATTTAATACCAAAATTCTTAAAAGTTTTATTGCTATTGTTTTTTAAGAATAATGTTCAAGCCGCACATTTAGCTAATGTCATCCGTTATTAAATAAATAAATTTTGGTTGTACAAATTTTTCATGCTGATAGCAGAACTAGAATAAAACTAGAACAGAACTCGAACAGCACTAGAAAAAAAAATAAAACAGAACTAGCACAGAACCAGAA
The DNA here is from genome assembly GCF_022045245.1 of Lucilia cuprina. Classification (NCBI taxonomy): domain Eukaryota; kingdom Metazoa; phylum Arthropoda; class Insecta; order Diptera; family Calliphoridae; genus Lucilia; species Lucilia cuprina. The sequence continues at coordinate 1,455 of NW_025809999.1, forward strand.
CATAACTAGAACAGAACTAGAACAGAACTAGAACAGAACTGGAACAGAACTAGAACAGAACTAGAACAGAACTAGAACAGAACTAGAACAGAACTAGAACTGAACTAGAAC
>NW_025810000.1:0-1061 GCF_022045245.1 Lucilia cuprina
AACAGAACTAGAACAGAACTAGAACAGAACTAGAACAGAACTAGAACAGAACTAGAACAGAACTAGAACAGAACTAGAACAGAACTAGAACAGAACTAGATTAGAACTGAAACCTGAACCGAACTAAAACAGAACAAGTTGCATTTAACTCGAGTATTTATAAGAGTTGATGTTTTTCACACATTTTTTCTATATAGGTGTTGTTGGACATATGATTCTTTGTAGAGTTATATTTTAATACAAGTTCTCATCTTGTTTAAATCATTTAAATAATTTTTAATATTGTTTAATATTTTTTGAAAAATGTTACCAACATGTTAACAAATTAAAAATAAAATAATGTAATTTCTTTTATTAAAAAAAAATATGAAAAATATTATCCCACCTACCTACACACGAAATGTTTGAACAAATTCCGTGCCTTAAATAATTTTGTAATATATTCCGATTTTTTTTATTATAAATAATAAAAAAACAATAAAAAATAAATATTTTTCCTCTGACTAAAATATTTCAAGTGTTTGTTTGTTGCATTTTCTTTGAGTATTTGTGTAAGTGTTTGTTGTTTTTGTTTACACGTTTTATAATTTTGTTGTTTTAATAAGATATATTTTTTTTAAAGTATGTCATCCATTATATTTTATTATCAATTTGTTGAAGCCTTTAAGTAAGAGTGTATATGTGTGAGTATGGATATAAATTAAATTGTCACATGTAAAGCTGTGTATCTCCCCCAATTTCCAAAATTTTATAATTTTATTTTAATTATGTCTATTTGTGTTAATAATGGCCTCCAGTCAAGAAAATCTAATAAATTTAATATTTTTTTACTTGTTTGTAAAGGTAAATTAAATTTTGAATAAATAAAATGAAAACTAATGTATTTTTAGAAATTAATAGAAGATTCATAATAAATTTCTTAATAAAAGAAAAACCTCAACAAGAACTGAACGAGAACTAAACTAGAACAGAACTAGAACTGAACTAGAACTGAACTAGAACTGAACTAGAACTGAACTAGAACTGAACTAGAACTGAACTAGAACTGAACTAGAACTGAA
>NW_025810001.1:0-1116 GCF_022045245.1 Lucilia cuprina
GATATCACCCGTAGTCATTAAGGGCAAAATTCTTATTCAGCAATTATGGCTGGAACGAATCGATTGGGATGATTTTGTCAGTACAGATTCTCTCCGAATCTGGAATGAAATCGTAAGCGATCTCTCGCATATAAATGAAATCCAAATCCCTCGTTGGATTCAGTTCACTCCCGTTGATACTATTCAAATTCACGGATTCTGTGATGCCTCCAAATTGGCGTATTGTGCAGCAGTATATATTAGAATACAAACATCTTCTCCTGTCGTTTTTTCGCATTTGCTAGTTTCCAAAAGTAAAGTAGCACCATTAGCATCTACAACTTTGCCTCGCTTGGAACTTTCTGGCGCAGTTATGCTAGCTAAACTAGTACAATATACGACATCTTCGCTGAATATGAAAAATCACGAAATCATTTTATGGTGTGACTCATCGATTGTTTTAGGATGGCTAGCTAAGCCACCTTCAACCTGGAAAGAAGTCTATGTTTCTAATCGCGTAAGCCAAATTCATAAACTATTGCCAAATGCAAAATGGCGCCATGTTCCGACTCATTTCAATCCCGCTGATCTAGGTTCCAGAGGATGCAGACCACAGGACTTAATCAACAACCAACTTTGGTGGCAGGGCCCACCATGGCTTACAAACCCGGTTTCGGAATGGCCACAGAATAATCCGTTGAATACCACGAAATCTCCCGAAATTTCTATTAGTAAACAAACAGAAACTCAAAGCTTAACTGTTCCCATCAGTAGCTTTCAAACTACCGTCTCTTCCGTAGACATTCTTAAAAGAAACACGAGATCGTTAAGAGTTCTTGCATACGTTTTTCGATATATTCGGCGTTTTAAACCTTCGTTTGCCAATCAAACCAACAACTTAGCTAATCACACTTCTCAACTCAGTCAGCAGGAAGTCAATTCTGTAAAGTCCAGATTAATAATGTTAACTCAGAAAGAATTCTACCAGCGTGAATATGAATTACTCTCTGAAAATCAGCTCATTCCAACAGACAGCTCTTTATTCACATTAAATCCATTTCTAGATTCCAAAGGTCTTTTAAGAGTCAATGGTCGCCTTGCCAATTCTTTATTACCTTACAACGAGCGTTTCCCAAT
>NW_025810002.1:0-1409 GCF_022045245.1 Lucilia cuprina
AGTCTATAGTCTAGTCTATAGTCTAGTCTATAGTCTAGTCTATAGTCTATAGTCTAGTCTATAGTCTATAGTCTAGTCTATAGTCTAGTCTATAGTCTAGTCTATAGTATAGTCTATAGTCTAGGCTATAGTCTAGTCTATAGTCTAGTCCATATTCTAGTCTATAGTCTAGTCTATAGTCTAGGCTATAGTCTTGACTATAGTCTAGGCAATAGTCTAGTCTAAAGTCTAGTTTATAGTCTAGTTTATAGTCTAGTTTATAGTCTACAACCTAGTCTAGTCTATAGTCTAGTCTAAACCCTAGTCCAGTCTGTGGTCAAGTCTATAATTTAGTCTATTGTCATGTCTACACTCTATGTTTAAAGCTTATATTCAACAATTTATTACTTGATACCTTTAAAGCTCTGGAAAAGCCAACAAATATTGCAAAAAAATACCTTTCAAAATAGCTTGAAGTTGTACAAGTAGCTCAGCTTCTATTCTTCTTTGACGAATGAAAAGCTTGAAATACAATATAATAAAATATTTGAAGAAGAAAAACAGAATTAAACCCAAAATGGCAGAAAGATGTTATTCTAAGCAATGCAATTAATAAAATTTCTTATTCTCAAACAAAAACCAAGAAAATTGCTATATTTTTATCCATAACCTAACTAACTGCTGAAATTATTTACAATTGTAAATCTCTGCTACTTTTACCAGTAAATAAATCGTTAATCCTTTAAGGGTTAATTGTAAATACATCACCTTCGAATAGACGAAAATAACTCATGGTGAGCTTAAGTAACAGACAAAAAACCCAAAACACTCTTTCTTGTTAACAAAAAACAAAGTAAATGATACTTGCCACCCAGTAGAAATAAATCTAATAAAGAAAAAAATACTTACAAAATTGTTCATAAATTTCACACAACAAATATTCATTCATCTTTTTTGTTTTATTTACTACTATTTTCTTGTTAATATTTATTTGAAAGCAATAAACCAAAATGTCAGAAGAGAAAAACACATTTGCATCTGACAGCCAGAGAGCGGCTATTTGACCTGAACATTATTTAAATCCAGCGCAAAACAAAGACTGAATACGTTTATTGTATTAGATTATTAAAATATTAAATTTTATATTTATATGTGTTAGTAATATTTATATTTAACCCAATTTATGGGAGAAAATATTAACATCGGTTAAGTTGGGTCTGACAGTGACAATGACAAGCATACAATGATGATTGAGGTAAAAAAAATTAAAAAAATGTACTTTAAATATCACAAACTGAGGCCAGAATATCACTAGACTATGGCTAGACTATGACTAGACTATGACTAGACTATGACTAGACGATGACTAGACTATGACTAGACTATGACTAGACTATGACTAGACTATGACTAGACTATGACTAGACTAT
>NW_025810003.1:0-1412 GCF_022045245.1 Lucilia cuprina
TTTATTATTTTTTTCTCAAAAGAAAGCTTAGGTCTTTTCCTTTAAAACCTTTTTGGTCGCTTAGTGGGATGCGAGTGGGATATCTATCAAAATAAATGTTTTGTAACTAAAGACAAAGGTTTTTAAATTTGTACTATTTTATTTTTTTCATATTTGTGTGTAAACCTTGAAAATTAAACTTACGCAGATAAACTAGACACATTAGCCTTCCCGATGGTATGTAACATACCCAACCCAACCCAAAATTTCATAGCTTCGATACTGTATTACCCATAATATGTTAACCTCAGGAATAAAAATCGCTTTTTTCTATGGAAATGTTGAATAATTTAATTTTGTTATTTATTTGTAATAATAATTAATTTAATATATAATATATAATAATAATAATAATAATAATAATAATAATAATAATAAAAAGATGAATACAGTGGACGTCCAATAGTACGTACCCTCTTTATTACGAATGTCCAATAATACGAATGGCAAAATTATTGCATTGTATACACTATAGTACGAATTAAGTCACAATTTTTCTGTACGATAGTACGAAAAACGCATTTTTATTAGAATTTGGGTTTTATTTATGTATGAATGAAGTTTTTATTATATTTTTATTTTATGATTTCGGTATCATTTACCTTTAGCTCAGTAATTTTGAAGTTTTTTTGTATTTATTACAAGTGTTTTGTGTTTTTCAAAGTCATATACACACAATTTACTGCATTTATATTTACAAATCAACAATTATTTAGTGTTATTAATTTATTTTCTTGGAATTTCGATGACCTAAGAGAAGAAATAAAATTGGATGATAACACCAATGAGGACAATATTGAAGCCTCAAAAGCGCTGTTATTGAAAAGGCGTTGGAATCATTTTACAAAGTAATAAACATAAAAGTTTTATGCTTAATACTTAGGTAATACATTTTAGAACATATGTTGTCATTGTCAAACATATTTTTAAAAACATTAAAATTTAAAACCTTCTATATCTCATTTCAACCATTGGACTCACGATACTTTCAAAATTAACAATTCGTATACGTAAATATGTCCGTTTTATGCCTGTGTATCTACAAGAAATTTATTGAAATAATACACATTTATTATATATTGTTTCGTTATGTAAATTTTCATGTAAAATACCACAAAAATAAATAAAATCCAAAATTGTATGAGTATTATTTGAATTTAAACATACAAAATGTTTTGTTCAGTAATACGAATATTTCGGTACTACGAAAGGGCCTGACACTATATAATCGTACTAGTGGACGTCCACTGTAATTTAGTAAAATTTTATCTTAATCACAATAGATCAATTTATATAATAACTATTTTTACACTTAATTTATGAAGTTTTTAAATTTTCAAATATCCATACTTTTATCCTCCTTATTTGTCACC
>NW_025810004.1:0-1454 GCF_022045245.1 Lucilia cuprina
TTCAGGTGAAAGCGTGAAAACTTTAGCATGTGCTCACAAAAGAATTTTAAGTTATAAAATAGTTATACGAATCAGGAAACTGAAAAAAATTCTGCCTATTGCAGAAGCAATTCTTTCAGGACACACAAAAAAAGAAATTTTGGAACTATATAGATTACTTAATATCAAATTTGAAAGAGTATGGTGTGAAATTTCAGTTCAAACCGCCAAAAATCAAAAGAGTTTGTACTGATGTGAGCGCAGCATTATATGGTGCTGTGTTGCAAAGCTTTAACAACCAAAATATGTTAGAGTATCTGAATGCTTGTGCAAAATTTCTAAATGATTTCGAATTTAATCCCAAAATTAAACCAAATTTTGTTATATTGCAATGGTGTAAATGTCATTATATTCATATCATGTGCAAAAATTTGGACGCTAGATTGGGTAGAAATCATGTGTTAAGGCCTTTATTAAAGAATGCCTTCATAGCAGCATATAATTTTACTACTATTAAAGAGTGTCAAGAATGGTTTAAACATATCTTCATTGTTTTACTTACGCCATATAAATGTCATAATTTGGAAAAAAGCCTTGAAGTATTGCCACAATTTTTAATAGAAGAAAAAGAAGAAAATAAAAACAGAAAAAAGAACTGTAATATTTCAGAGAATGAAAATATAGATCCATTAGAATCTATTGCAGCTAGTAGTCCATTCCGAAAAATGTTTCTTACAATCTATAATGAAGTTGAAACAGATATTAAAAATATAAATATGGGCCATGAACTAAATAAATATCGTAATGATGAAATTTGTACGTTTATATTAAACAAATACTGCGCCTTTATTGTTCTTTGGACAAATGTTATGGGTATTCACGTTGATCCATCAGGAGAACATATAAGTAATGCTCCAGTAGAATATACCTACTTTTTGCAAAAAAAGATAATTTTACGTGAAAAATCTGTGAGAGCCGATGTCTTTGTTAATACAATGAGAATAGACTATCTCAGTTCTTTAAAAGAACTACGTTATAAATACAAGATGTTTGGTCCAATAGACAGCGAAATTGAGAATACACTCACAAGTTTAAATGAATATAATATAGTTGATGTTCAAAGCTCACAACGAAAAGAACATTTATATATTACCTCAACACCTATTGAAAAGAAAATAAATAACTATCAAGCTTTAAGTGTTGAGTTAATAGAAACGGATCATAGTTATTCAAAACATAGTTTTGAATCTGATCCCGAAGAGCAATGGGGAAAAACAGACCCAAAGAAAAAGAAAAATATTCGCCCTAAAATGTTGCTTGCTGCGAAGGAAAGCAAAAAAATTATTCTTAAAAATATTGAAAAACCTAAAAAACTTCTATAAAAAAGACCAAAATAAAATCGAAAGAAATGGATATAAAAAATAAAATTAAATTAGAAAAAGCCGAGGTGACCAAAAATAAAAATAAATCAAAAA
>NW_025810005.1:0-2833 GCF_022045245.1 Lucilia cuprina
TGTAAAACAACCAGTTTCAATCATATACGAATGTGTAAGACAGAGTAAAGATAATCGATAATGAGAAAACTAATGCACTTAAGGACGAATGCAAAATATATCCAATATATTCCTAATGATGAATATTACTACAATGATTTTAATAACAGAAAGAAGAAAAGTCTACACAGAATTGGGAGATTCAAAAATAGATAGGGCACAACTATATAAAATTCAAGAGCAGTGTAACGTTGAAACTTGATCCAAATAACTTCAAAGCGATGTAAAGTCAAATATAATCAACTAATATTCTTTGAAAAAATCAAAGGAAATAGAGTTTTTGAACAACGGACAAAAATTTATACAGCACAAATGCATAATGCCCTCCCCATTATGTGTTTTGTTTAAAATATATTGTACATATCCCTATTTTCACCATTTCAGTTATCGCCTAAGTGATAGTTATTTTTTACTGTCTTTGAAGTGTTTTAATGTTAAACAAGTAGGAAAGTATAGCCGGGCTTGGCCGACCATGTGATACCCTATACCATTGAGTATATTACAAATGTGGATTATTTTTATTAATAAAGCATTTAAGTTGTTTACCTTAATTCCGAAATATATTAACAATTTGTTGAAAAAAAACTAATTTTCTAAAAGAGGGATTATATGGAGGCAAGGGAAAGTATAGATACAGATCCTTACAAATGTTGGATTTTCGTTCATATTAGAATTATGTATGCTGGATTTCATCCTGACACTATGTATGTATAAGTAAATAAATGACCTTCAATTCATATTCTGAAGGGGAATTCAAATAAAGTTCGATAATTACGAAAATCGGTAGTATTAAGACGTATATGGAGCTAAGTTTTGCTGATTTTTTTGTAGAGTTACTAGAGTTTACCATAATGATAAACCCCAAAGCCCTTTTCCGCGGGAGGCTTAGTATAGGGCCTAGGTGAAATAATGGACCGATTTTAACCATTTTCAATAAGCTTTGTTGCTGCACGAAAAACACGTATAGTTTCATCAAAATATCTTTAAAATTGCGAGCTGTATCTTGCGCGCAAGGTTTACATGGACAGCCAGACGGGCGGACATGGCTTAAGTGATCCTGAGTCGATCGGTATACTTTAAACTGTTTAATAAGTACTAGTCATTACCATGTTTTTGCTGGCATAGCAATACATAACCTTTTTAAATAATTAGAAATTGGAATTGGGAAATTGCTTTAGCTGATTTTAAAATACATTTTTAAATTCCGACTAAATTTATCCCCTTCACTATATATGTTTGAGCAAAGTTAAAAGAGAAGCGTATACGAAAAAGGGTAAATGTTTTTGTACCAATATGATATAATTTTTCCTGAAAATAAATTTTGCATTATAAACTATTGCAGAAAATATAAGTATAAGTAGTTAGTTGTCTACCTGCATAATACTTATAGTTATATGAAATTTTTACATGCTACACAGTACCCATATGTTACATACACCACCAATTTACATACACGCAAGATGAGATCAATTATTTATTTTTTACATCACTGGGAATCAAAACAGGTGTCAATTGTAAAATGGAAATTTTCAGTTTAATTGAAGTTCTTCTTTTGGAAAATAAAAATAGCGGTTAAATAACGTCTATTAATTTTTAGTATTCCCGAGCTATTGAAAAAATCTGAGGAGGAGCATTCTAGAACTACGGGGTATTTTTACCTGTATTGCTTACTATATATACATAGAAATTATTATATGCATATTGTTTGCATGTGTTTGTTCATATATTAAAGTAAACATAAGTAATATTTATTTTAAATTTTCTCTATGAATAATGGCAACAGTTAGAAAAGCTGTTTGTCTTGTTTCTGCATACATTCAAACAAAACCCATTCACTCACAAAGTACATACACACACACACTCAAACACAAAATATTAATATTTATAGAAAAAAAAATACTCATTCAACGGAAACGGAAATAGAAAATATAAGTATACTTTACATAACTAAACAAAACTGTAAATGAAATCAATATTAATTTCTTGAAAAATATGTTTATGTATAAGTTCACTCATCAACATTTTCTTAACAATAACATTTTCTTACTTAAATTCTTAACAAACTTTAATATATTTTCATCATTAATTTTACATATTTTAAACTTATGGAAATTTAAAATTCCCTTGGCTACCGCAACAGCAGCAGTGACGCAAAAAAAGGAAAAATGAATTTAATTTAAATAACTTAATTTGTGTTTTATTATATTAATTTTTGTGTCATCATGTGAAGGAAAGTAAGAGTTTACTTCTTCTAGTCTTACACTTTGCCAGTCCTCTTCGCTTGTTAAGCAATAATGATGGCAAAAGTTGTGGGGTGTGAATGAAAATTATGAGGTCTATATTTTCTTCCATGTATTTACTATACGTGAACATGTACAATATATTAATTTGCACACATCGTGTGTTTCTTCTTTTTTAAATTTTGTTCACTTTTAGCAGAGTTTGTCTGTTTGTAACCTTGTCATGAAGACGAAAAAGGCAGTAGCAACCGGAGAAAAAAGCACATAATATTAGCGCAACATCATAAGATAACAACCCCATAATGTGGAGTAAAGGTTACATTAGGCATTTACATTTAAGCATTAAAATGTAGGGCTGAATTTATAATGTTTAATTAAAGGGGCCCTGTAGCAAATACGTGCTAAAGAAAGCAATTAGTCTTATATGGAATTAAGTGTGGGATTTAATGTTCTAGTTCAGTTTTAGTTCAGTTCTAGTTCAGTTCTAGTTCAGTTCTAGTTCAGTTCTAGTTCAGTTCTAGTTCAGTTCTAGTTCAGTTCTAGTTCAGTTCTAG
>NW_025810006.1:0-1594 GCF_022045245.1 Lucilia cuprina
CTATGACTAAACTATGACTATACTACGTCTAAACTATGAATAAACTACGACTAAACTATGACTAAACTATGACTATAATATGTACCTATAAATTTGCATTGTCGTTTTTTTTTTTAATTTTTGTTATGTTATTTTGTTGTACTATTACATGTCGATATTATGTTAGATGTAGAATATATTTGTTGAAGTATGTGTAACAATTTGTATTAAAATGCAATTGTGTACAAGTGTTTGCAAACATGTCTGTATATATAAATATACTCATACGTACAATATGCATGTAAATATGATCTTATTTTTCAAATTTTATTTGTTGCTAAAATATAAGCAAGGAAATGGAAATAAAAATATATGGAATTCGATGTTAGGGTAGATACTATATACATACTTTTTAATACAAAATTGTTTTCTAAAATAAGATGTTTAAAAAATATTTAATAATACTAACCATTTCGTTATTGTTTAAGTTACATTTACTCAAGTGCTTTTCATTGTCTTCATCAAATAAATTTTTCAAACAGCCCTAATACTTATGTGGTTTATTTATGTATTTTATTTGACTATATGAATTTGAATAATTGTAATCAATATATAAATTTTGTATTTGTTTCGTTTATTTTATATTTTTATGATTTTATTTTTTATTTCTCTACAAAATATTTTTGTTAGATAAATGTTAATAAATTTTAATAAAAATGTATGCAAGAAATAATACAAAAAATGAACAACTGGAATTTATTTATATGCAGTTGTATTTGTATATGTGTTTTTTTATTTATTGTTGCATTTATAGTTATTTTAGAATTTATAGGTCACCCAGGGCGTATGATTAATGTAGACTATAAAACAGCAAAAAAATATTGTTGTTTTCAAATAAATAAAAACAACAAATAAATAAGGCATGTGTTTATTTTAACAAAACTATAAATTTAATATAAATATATATTTTTTTTGTATTAACTATTACTTTTATTGATTAAATTTTCTTTTATATGCTTTTTTTATTAAAAAAAATAATAAAAATATTATGTTTTCATATAACGATATATATATTTAATAGACAAAAAAAAAAAAAAACATAAAAGCTAAAAACCTTTATGAAAACTTCTAAAAAAAACGTTTATTAAAAAACCTGTTCATTTTTAGTGCGAAAAAAATACCTTATTTAAATAATAAATAAATGTTTAATAGTTTAATGCAAATAATTTGCTTACTTAACGCTAATTTTAACACATTAATAAATTAATTTGCTTTGCTAACAGAAAAACATATACTAACATGATACCTGATAATGAAATATGGACTTAATTTAGTCACAAACAATTAAAAAAAATATATAAAATTTATGAAAAAATTAAATAATATAATGTTAAAAAAGCATTAATAATTTATATGTTTAAGCAGATTGTTTAAAGCCTAATAAAAAACAAAAACATTATTGCGCTTTCAAGCGAAGAACACTCAATACCACTTTAGTTCTAGTTCTGTTCTGTTCTAGTTCTGTTCTAGTTCTGTTCTAGTTCTTTTCTAGTTTTGTTCTAGTTCTGTTCTAGTTCTGTTCTAGTTCTGTTCTAGTTCTGTTCTAGTTCTGTTC
>NW_025810007.1:0-4708 GCF_022045245.1 Lucilia cuprina
CTATCTATCTATCTATCTATCTATCTATCTATCTATCTATCTATCTATCTATCTATCTATCTATCTATCTATCTATCTATCTATATTTTCCCTTTAAACAATTTGTCATATTGTGTTAAACTACTGCTGTGCATGTTATTTCATAATTATTATTAATTAATTAAATACTTCAATTCTATTTAAATAAACAAAAGATAGTCATTAACATAAATAAAATTTAAATTAAATCTGTTTACGTTGTTGTTAATAAAATAAACAGTTTTGCTTTCTAGGCTGTGAATAAAAAAAAGAAACAAATAAATATATTTTTTATAACTCTTGTGATACAAAATAAATTTTGTTTTATTAACTCAATCCCAGCTGTTAATATTGTGTCAGTTGTTAATTGTTATCGTATAGCTAGCTGTTGTCATTGTGACCAAGTGGGAAAATTAATTTACTAACAATTGTGCTTAATTACTGTTTAATTTAAATGTAATTTACAGAGATTCTAGAGCTATAAAATGTTTTTAGTGTTTTTTTTTATTGGGCAAAAATGTCTTGTAGCGAGACCATTTTTTTTTTTTTAAATTAAAAGGAAACTTGGAAAATTTTTTGTGAAAAGAAGATTTATGAAAAATTTTGTATAAAGAAAAAAATTTATCCAACGTATTTTATAAAAAAAAGTTTATGGAAAGTTTCTATGAAAATAAAATTTATTAAGAATATTCTATGAAAAGATAATGTGCGAAAGCTTTATTGAAAATTTTCTATAAGAAAAAATTTTTTCGATAAATTTCAAAGAAAAGAAAAAAAATTATGGAAAATATATGAAAAAAATTTTCCAAAAAGAACATTTATGGAAAATTTTCTATGAAAAGTAAATTTTTCGAATATTTGCTTTAAACTGAAATTTTCTATGAAATGAAAATTTAACGGAAATTTTTCCATGAAGAGACCAAACATTTCTTTGGAAAGGAAATCTATTGAAAATTTATCGAGTGTTTTCTATTAAAAGAAAATGTATTGAATATTTTCTATAAAAAGAAAATTTATTAAAAAATTTTTATAAGAAGAAAATTTTCTATAAAAAGAAAATTCATTGATAATTTTGTATAAAAAGAAAATTTATCGAGTATATTCTATAAAAAGAAAATTTATCGAAAATTTTCAATAAAAAGAAAATTTATCGAAAATTTTCTATAAAAGGAAAATTTATTGATAAAAAAAAATATAAAAAGAAAATTTATTGAAAATTTTCTATAAAAAGAAAATTTATTGAAAATTTTCTATAAAAAGAAAATTTATTGAAAATTTTCTATAAAAAGAAAATTTATTGAAAATTTTCTATAAAAAGAAATTTTATTGAAAATTTTCTATAAAAAGAAAATTTATTGAAAATTTTCTATAAAAAGAAAATTTATTGAAAATTTTCTATAAAAAGAAAATTTATTGAAAATTTTCTATAAACAGCAAATTTATCGAAAATTTTCTATAAAAAGAAAATTTATTGAAAATTTTCTATAAAAAGAAAATTTATTGAAAATTTTCTATAAACAGCAAATTTATCGAAAATTTTCTATAAAAAGCAAATTTATCGAAAATTTTCTATAAAAAGCAAATTTATCGAAAATTTTGTATAAAAAGCAAATTTATCGAAAATTTTCTATAAAAAGCAAATTTATCGAAAATTTTCTATAAAAAGCAAATTTATCGAAAATTTTCTATAAAAAGCAAATTTATCGAAAATTTTCTATAAAAAGCAAATTTATCGAAAATTTTCTATAAAAAGCAAATTTATCGAAAATTTTCTATAAAAAGCAAATTTATCGAAAATTTTCTATAAAAAGCAAATTTATCGAAAATTTTCTATAAAAAGCAAATTTATCGAAAATTTTCTATAAAAAGCAAATTTATCGAAAATTTTCTATAAAAAACAAATTTATCGAAAATTTTCTATAAAAAACAAATTTATCGAAAATTTTCTATAAAAAGCAAATTTATCGAAAATTTTCTATAAAAAGCAAATTTATCGAAAATTTTCTATAAAAAGCAAATTTATCGAAAATTTTCTATAAAAAGCAAATTTATCGAAAATTTTCTATAAAAAGCTAATTTATCGAAAATTTTCTATAAAAAGCAAATTTATCGAAAATTTTCTATAAAAAGGAAATTTATCGAATATATTCTATAAAAAGGAAATTTATCGAATATATTCTATAAAATGGAAATTTATCGAATATATTCTATAAAAAGGAAATTTATCGAATATATTCTATAAAAAGGAAATTTATCGAATATATTCTATAAAAAGGAAATTTATTGAATATATTCTATAAAAAGAAAATTTATCGAATATTTTCTATAAAAAGAAAATTTATTGAAAATTTTCTATAAAAAGGAAATTTAAAAGAAAATTTATCGGAAATTTCCATAAAAAGAAATTTATCGGAAATTTCCATAAAAAGAAATTTATCGGAAATTTCCATAAAAAAAAAATTTATCGAAAATTTCCATAAAAAGAAATTTATCGAAAATTTTCTACTGAATATAGAAAGAAATTTTATGGAAAATTTTCTACAAAAAAATTATCGAAAATTTTCTATAAAAAGAACATTTATCGAAAATTTTATTATAAAAAGAAAATTCATCGAAAGTTTTCTATAGTTAGTTAGTTAGTTAGTTAGTTAGTTAGTAAGTTAGTAAGTTAGTTAGTTAGTTAGTTAGTTAGTTAGTTAGTTAGTTAGTTAGTTAGTTAGGTAGTTTATTCGTTAGAAATACGCCTAGTCCTTCAGTTGGCTTGCTGTACCTTAGTGCTACTTCAAGTCACGACCTGCGGATTAGATGTGTTAATGTAATTGTTGTGAACGTAGACCGGGATTGCCTATGTTTTAACCCAACAACATTTCAGACCTTCTCCTCTATGCGTAAGGATCATAACGCTCTATTAAGAGACATCAACAAATCCCTCCATCCTAACGAATCAAACTTAAAGTATTAGAATGAAGTAACAAAAATTCATCACTTTCACTTGAAAGTATAACCTTTTTTAAAACCTTTATATATAAGGTGTGTACGTTGCTAGACATGTTTGAAAGAAATATTTTATAAGCTCAACTCCCCCTCTAATAATCTATCAACTCTGATATAAATCACAGAATAAGTTAAATTATTAAGAACAATTAATTAAAAGAAAAAACATTCTCAGGACTTCTATCAAGTTTCAAGAGCACATTAACTAATTAAATCAACCCAACCTCCTAACAACATTTGCAGACAATACCAGACATTTAATGACACATTGCGTGTTAAAATAAAACTTAAAGCTAAATTGTCATAAACAGCTTTATTTAGCTCGTTGTTTTTGGACATGTATAGCCTACAGGGGCATGATGAAAACAGAATTAGAAACTCATATTTTGAATGAAATTTAAGTCTAAAAAAAATCTTACAAAGTCTTCACAACCACCCACTCTTGGATATGTCTATGTTGTTGGTACTTTTATGTTTTTTTAAAAAAAACATCATTTTACAATTAATAAAACAATGTTGTTATTCTTTTTTTCAGTAAATTTTAATTTGTCTATCAAACAAAATAAGAAATTGTAAAAATTAAAAAAAAAATCATAAATTATTTTTACAAATTCTCGGGCCCAAAAGAAACAAAACATTATTTTTCAATTATCTGACATTGTCTTTTATGCTGCGGGTGTGTGTGTTCTTTTGCTTAAAAGTAATTTAATGCCTTATTAAATCTCTTTTTGTTTATAATTTCAATAAGATTTATAAACGCTTAATAAGTGTAAAAAAAATAAACAAATAAGCTAATTTGCAATTAAAAATACTAAAATATTGGAAAGCATAATAGACAACCAGTTCCTAAGTCTAAGTTCAGGTGGTAAAAGGTGAAAACTTTCTTATTAGTTTGCTTATAAGATTTCCAGCTATTTTCTATTTCATATGATTTAATTGTCATGACAATTTTACATGAAACATGTGGAATTTTTTTTTTTTTTTTTGATTTCATTAAATTTTTCAATATTTTCCAAATCACTAAATTTTAATGATTACAACCATTTTTTGAACAAACATTTTACTTGTATACTTATAAAAAACTAAATAAAAAAATAAAAAATGATTATAAATTCTGTTTAAAATTTAACTTAAGCTTTAACTGTCATTTACTTTCAAAACCTCTTAAAATACTTATTAATTCATTTCTCTCAACCAAGTGAAAGTTATGTTGTTTTCTTTAATGAAAAATTCAACGTTATTTTTTGTTTCTAGTGGCTGCTGCTTCTGTCTGATAAAGTAAAAAGACTCCTACTAATTTGTCACTAAAAGTTAATTAAAATGCGTTTAAAAATATATGAATTAATTTATGTTTTTGTGGGGAGCAAAAAAAAAAAAAACAAAAATATTTAAACACATGGTTTTTAACACATCGACATGTCAAAAAAACAACACCAACGAAAAAACAAATAAACAAAAGATACGCTGGCAATGGAACAGTGTCATGGGAGGAATGTAAATTTGGATAAAAATTCAATTGTGGACCTGACTGAATAGACTATGACTAGACTATGACTAGACTATGACTAGACTATGACTAGACTATGATTAGACTATGACTAGACTATGACTAGACTATGACTAGACTATGTCTAGACTATGACTAGACTATGACTAGACTATGACTAGACTATGACTAGACTATGACTAGACTATG
>NW_025810008.1:0-2694 GCF_022045245.1 Lucilia cuprina
GACTAGACTATAGACTAGACTATAGACTAGACTATAGACTAGACTATAGACTAGACTACAGACTAGACTATAGACTAGACTATAGACTAGGCTATAGACTAGACTATAAATTGAACACTTAGCAAAAATATATTTGATTTGACTATAGGTTAGATTTAACCATAATACATTCTAGTCTAAATCGTATCTGTGGTCTACTCTATCATGTAGTCTTAAGACCCTCTGCCTAAAAGGGGTTAAAAATCATATCGACTAAGAACATTATTCATTATTCTCTTTTTCTATTTGAAAAAAAAAAACATTAACTCAATAAATAAATTATAATAGACAATTTGATTGCTTTATGTAAAAATGGCAGCGGTAACCAGGCAGACCATCAATGTTAGCAGCCAACCAACCATGGCAAACAGTCAGCCAACCATACACATCTATCGATATTGTATATGCAACATGGTTTGTTGAATGCACCAGCTATACAATACCATTCATTACCACACAACTCATCTCTAAAAAGGTATTCAATAAAGAAACTTCATTATTATGTTTAAGAGCATAATAATTATAATAGTCTTCAGCATCATTATGATCAGAATTATAGTCATTATGAGTTGATAGAGTACCATTTTGCAAAATCACCATCAATACAATATTCAAATACTTAAACATTATTTTTAAGTATGTGTGTGCAATGACGTTTAAATGGATCAATACGTGTGTGTATTGTATAGTGGTATTATAGGAGTAGGGTTCTTAAGTTGACACCGAAAAAAATTAATAAAGTAATTGAATGAAAGTAAAAGTCTTAGTTGGATCTAACGTCAATGCTTTCCAAACATATTTGCTAAAGGAACATATCTTCATTTTAACGCAATATAGTTTGAACATTTCCACTCCACTCTTACCGTTTCAACTCTAATTTCTCGAAGTGTTTGTTTTATAGTCTGTGTTTGCGTGTCAGGGTGTTTGATGTTTGTACCGCAAAATGTTTGTTTGTTATTTTCTAGTGGTCCAGACAATTTATGTTAATCAACGTCAATCGTTTTTACTTTATAAAGCAAATGCAGAAGCAAAAAAATGCTTTACATTCACGACTTTATTATAAAATGCTGCCCGACTCTATGAGAAATGTATATTAAATAGACCCCCTCATTCTCCCTCTAACCATGACAAATTTTGTTTTCGACCCTTCGAATATTTAACAAAATAAAACTTAAAATTGCATTCATTGCACACACTAAAGTGGTTTGTAACGGATGTAATGCTGTTAGCTGCACACAAACGCACACACCAACACAGTCTGACGGACGATACAATGGTTGGTTGGTTAGTGATTGGGTTTGGCTGGTTGGTTTGGTCATGATTGTGTGGTTTCTGGAGTACAACACTGGCAAAGTAGTGGTAACATAGTGGTCTACCCATTACTGTTTCTAACTCCTGCTCCAAAATAGTAATAACACATGTTTATTATATGAATATTGGCCAACAGGATGTGTGTTTTTTCATCTTTTTTTGGAGGATACATATTTTGTGGCAACGTCCTCGTTTGTATGAGTGTTGCTTCCTTTATTTAAGTGGCTATACGTGTGTTGTGAAGTGGCTTAAAGTGAGTGTGCATATATGTATGTATGTGTAAGAGTGCAATTTTTTGAGAGTGTGTGTTTAATGTAACATTAGTAATTGCTTAATGAAATATTTATGATGTTGGTAATTGTAATTGTAAGATACAGCAGAGAATAGATAATTAGAATGAAAATAAAACACAAGCATAAGAGAGATAAAGCAGAACTAAAACGGAACAAGGACAGAACTAGAGAAGAACTAGAGCAGAATCAGGATAGAACTAGACAGAAATAGAACAGAAGAGAACAAGGACAGAACTACAACATAACTGGAACAGAACTAGACCAGAACTAGAACAGAACAGAACTAGAACAGAACTAGAAAAGAACAGAACTAGAAAAGAACTAGAACAGAACTAGAAAAGTACAGAACTAGAAAAGAACAGAACTAGAAAAGAACAGAACTAGAGGAGAACTAAACAGAATTAAACAGAACTAGAACAGACTAGAACAGAACTAGAGCAGAACTAGAACACAACTAGCACAAAACAGAACTAGAACAGAACTACAATAGAACTAGAACAGAACTAGAACTATAGACTAAACTATAGACTAGACTATAGACTAGACTGTAGACTAGACTATAGACTAGACTATAGACTAGACTATAGACTAGACTATAGACTAGACTATAGACTAGACTATAGACTAGACTATAGACTAGACTATAGACTAGACTATAGACTAGACAATAGACTAGACTATAGACTAGACTATAGACTAGACTATAGACTAGACTATAGACTAGACTATAGACTAGACTATAGACTAGACTATAGACTAGACTATAGACTAGACTATAGACTAGACTATAGACTAGACTATAGACTAGACTATAGACTAGACTATAGACAGACTATAGACTAGACTAAAGGCAAGATTATAGACTAGACTATAGACTAGACTATAATAAAGGCAAGATTATAGACTACACTATAGACTATAGGTTAGACTATAGACTATAGGTTAGACTATAGACTAGACTATAGACTAGACCATAGACTAGACTATAGACTAGACTATAGACTAGACTATAGACTAGACTATAGACTATACTATAGACTAGACTATAGAC
>NW_025810009.1:0-1764 GCF_022045245.1 Lucilia cuprina
AGAACTAGAACAGAACTAGAACAGAACTAGAACAGAACTAGAACAGAACTAGAACAGAACTAGAACAGAACTAGAACAGAACTAGAACAAAACTAGAATAGAACTAGACTAGAACTGAACTAGAACTCAACTAGAACTAAACTAGTACTGAACTAGAACTCAACAAGACTGAACTATAACCTAATACAACAGAGTTTTTGTTATTTTTTAAATAATTTGCCTTTACATTTTTTAACTTCATTTATTTGATTAATCTATAAAAACAAAAAGAAAAAACTTGATTTGTTTAACTGATTGTTTTGAGCTTTTAATAAATAGTTTCTTTGTCAGTTACAGTTTCTGTTTATAGTTTCTATCTTGATTAGAAATAAATCAAGTTAAAAACTTTAATACTGCTACAGGAAATTACACAAAAAAATACCAACCTTAATTTTTGTTGGTTACTTTTTGACTTAAACAAATGTTTACTGTCAAAATGTCATGTACCGAAAATAGCAGTATTTTTTTTTTTTTTTTGGAGCACAAACACAAAAAAAAAAAACAACAACAAAAACTACAAAAAGTTCATTAATCTGAAAAGTTGTCAAATATGCTTGAATAGTTCAGTTTTGTTTACAAAAAATTTTCATTTCATCTTTCATTGGATGCTTAAAATACTGAAAAAATATTAAGAAAAAAAAATCAATAGAGAAGAAAAAAAAGAAATAATTTTTTTAAAGGAAAATTAGTTTAACACACGTGTCATTTCTATACGCAACATAGAAAACAATAAAAATTTAAAATATTTAAATTCTCAACAATTAAGAAGCTCTTCCTAGAAATATTAATTTGTTCATCAAATCCCCTAAAGGATTTACATATTACTATTTCAGCTTCATTAAATTACAACAACTTTAAATATATGTTAAAAATTTTATATTTATTTGAAAAAATTGCCTATGGCCTGTTCTTTCTTTAGAGCCTCTTTTCAATTACCCCTCCACAAAAAAACTAAACTCTTCATAACACATAACACCAACAATATTTCACTAACTGACTTTGTTGCTAAACAAACAAATTGTTTTTTATTTAAATTATTTTTTTATATTTATGTATTTTTTATTTCCTTCTCCATAAACGGAAAAACAAAACAAAGGGAAATATATTAATGTTTCTCATTCCATTCGCTTACGAAAATTTGTTAACACAATAATATTTTATCTATTACGCTCATTGTGCCAAGCATTTAAATCTCGAGGGGAAAGCCTAACAATGAACATAACAAAAAATTATTGTTCTTTTGAATAATTTATAAATACTTAACTAATAATTATGTTTTGGTTGCTAGTGCTAACTTTTGTCTTTCGATTTTGTTAGATGGAAATAAATTCATAAAATGAATTTGTTTTTGGAATGAAAAATAAATTTTATTGTCACAAATAAAAAAATTGCTAGAAAAACAAACAAGTGTTTTCGATGAGATAAAGATTCATTTAAAATATTAGACTATAGAACTGACAAAAGACTAGGCTGTAAACTAGACTATAGACAAGACTAGCTTATAGACTAGAATAGACTCTATAATAAGTTATAAAATAGACTACAGAATAACTGTAAAACATACTGTAGAGATAACTAAAGATTAGACTATAGAGTAAACAAGAGGCAAAACTATATACTAGATTATAGACTAGACTATAGACTAGACTAGACTATAGACTAGACTATAGACTAGACTATAGACTAGACTATAGACTAGACTATAGACTAGACTATAGACTAGAC
>NW_025810010.1:0-1723 GCF_022045245.1 Lucilia cuprina
TAGACTAGACTATAGACTAGACTATAGACTAGACTATAGACTAGACTATAGACTAGACTATAGACTAGACTATAGACTAGACTAGACTAGACTAGACTATAGACTAGATTATAGACTGGACTATAGACTAGACTATAGACTAGACTGTAGACTAGACTATAGACTAGACTATAGACTAGACTATAGATTTATCTATTGTCTAGTCTATATCCTAGTCTATAGTCTAGTCTGTAGTTTAGTATACATACTAGTCTGTTGCCTAGTCTAGCCTTAAGTATAGTTTATGGTCTAGTCCATATCCAAGTCTACAGTCTAGTCTGTTGTCTAGTTTATAGCCTAGTCTACATACTAATGATTAGCGTGAAATTATTCATATTTTTTATTTCCATTTCAGGAATTAAAAGATATTTCAACTTTAGTACGAAAACATTGGCGTTGCGGTTATGTGGAGTGTTCAGCACAGTAAGTATTCTAAATCCGCTTAATTCCTTAATGGCATGAGATGAAATTTTTACTCTCTGATATAATTGTACAAATATTGCAATTTTTGTTTTTCTCCATTTTTCTTTTCTATAATAATTAGATACAATTATAAAATTGGTGATGTTTTTCGCGAATTAATGGGTTGTACCAGTAGTGGCGGTGTCATTGGCACTGAATTTTCACAATCAAATAGAAATAAAGGACGTTGTACAATACTTTAGCAATTTCTGCATAAGTTTTTTTAAGTGCATCAAAAGTATTTTAACAAATTTTAAAGAAAAAATCAATAATTTAAGTAAAACAAAAAGTAATAGCATAACAAAAAAAATCCCAAACAATTAGCAGCAAATATTAAAAATTATGAATTAAAATTATAAAATTTGCAAGCAACACTTAAATGTCAGATGTTTTATAAAAATTTAAGCAAAAGCAAAACATAGTTTAGAATTGAATTACAGATTGTATTAGGAAAGAAAAAAACAACAAGTATTTTTAAGCCGATTTGAAACTGGATTGGAAATGTTGTTAAATAAAATTAGTTACAAATACATACTTGATAATATTATTAAATATAGATAATAATGTTAATAAATAAACAATAATTACTTTAGATAAAACAAGCACAAATTTATGTGTAAATGAATGATTAGTAATAAAAAAAATATTTATATATTAATAAATTTAAAAACAAATTATACACTTGAATGGAAATACAAAGAGATTCATTTAATTTAATACATGTTTTGTAAATATTTAATGGTTTAAATAAAATTGTATTCATAATACAAGTACGTGTCATTATAATAACAAAACGAATATTAAAATAGTTTTTTTGTTGTTCCAAATTTATTTATTGGTTTTATATGTTGAGCAATTAAAATGGCCAAAATATATGTTACTGTACAAACCACAAATCTCGCTACTAATTGGCATACAAAACTACTCAACTAAATAACATTATATTCAAATTTGTACAAACCACAAATCTCGCTACTAATTGGCATACAAAACTACTCAACTAAATAACATTATATTCAAATTTAAATTTGTTTTGAGAGAAGTTCACAGTTTAATAAAATGATTTAGTTTTCAACACCGGCATAGGCTATGTCTAGTCTATGTCTAGTCTATATCTAGTCTATGTCTAGTCTATATCTAGTCTATGTCTAGTCTATGTCTAGTCTATGTCTAGTCTATGTCTAGTCTATGTCTAGTCTATGTCTAGTCTATGTCTAGTCTA
>NW_025810011.1:0-1157 GCF_022045245.1 Lucilia cuprina
CTAATTGATGAAAGTTTTTTAATTTTTTTTTTTCTTAAAATTTACAGGAAGGTATGGGTCAACTAAAAATTGTTCCCGGTGGTATACAACTAACTGGACAAGCTTTAATTATGGATATGTTAAGAGCATCCACAATACGCTCAAGGCATGGGCAACCTATAGCAATAGGTAAGGATAACAAAATTAATTTTTAATTTTCCTAACATAAGCAGAAGTTAGGAAGCAGCATTTGCAAAATAGATTAACTACCAATATTTAAACTTTAATGATAATGTTACAAAACTCTTGTACAAAATTTTCCTTTTGTGAATATTTCTGAATACTTTTTCTATAGAGTTACTTCATTTGGCCATCAACTAGTCATACATTATATATTCCTTTTATTTACTTCATAAACAACATAAGTTAATTTTATTTTGTTTATTTATTCATATTCTATATATACATAAATGTGTACATAAACATTTACTTATTATTCGAATTAGTAATTTACATAAATTTTACATTTATTTCGTCGGCACATACAAAACATACTGCTAATAATCATAAAGATACAAACGAAAACCATAAAATGTGTGTTTAAGTTTCCTTAACATCTTCTTTATTTCCTGTAAAATACCCACATACACTTTTCCTCCTTTAACATAACGTAATTGGTAGTTTGTATATGTTTATTTGTAATCATTATTTATATTTGTATATTTATGTATTAGTGAGTATATTATTCGAAAATTGTTACTTGTCATTTGACTTTATTGTTTATTTGTTTAATATTTACTCGTATAAGTGATATTTGCTTTTGCATCCAAAATTTGTTTACCTTGAGGTAATAATTTGTTAAAATCATGACTTTCATTTGTCTAAGAATTAATGAAGTGGAATTAGTATATAGATACATACATACATATGTAGGACCTCCTTTATCATATGATGAGAGAACAATTTTAGTTGCAGTTAGAATTAAAGAAATACTTGATTAGACTAAGGAAAATTACAACAACTTGTTTAACATAAAAAAGAAAATGGCTTTTTGGTTAAAATTCTAGAATATACAGACTAGACTATAGACTAGACTATAGACTAGACTATAGACTAGACTATAGACTAGACTATAGACTAGACTATAGACTAGACTATAGACTAGACTATAGACTAGA
>NW_025810012.1:0-1401 GCF_022045245.1 Lucilia cuprina
GTTATTTGTGTTTCGATATTCTCTTTATATTTAATGGAGCTATTGATTTATAGCACTAGATAAGTTATATCTAGTTAATTTCTTAGCAGTCGATGAGAATAATCGAAAAAAATTTCAAGAAAAAGAGTTTTCACACAAATTAAAAAAAAAATATTCGATATTCTTTTATTCTCTTTATCCTTGTATTTATCAGAACTAGATAACTGGTTAAAATTGAGCATTATTAGAGAATAAAGATATTCGAATTGAGCTGTAAACAAAATTTAAATATTAAGATATAGAGATGGGATATGTATAATATAGTATAATTTTAAAATTGTAAAATTTTTCAAATTTTATAAATGTGCACGTTTAAAAGTGTATTTGCTTGTAAATTGTTACTAATGTGCTATTGCGCTTTATATAGGGGATTTAATTTTTCAAAAAACGTTAAATAAATAGTAAGGTTTAATTGAATTGAAATTATTTAAATTATTTAAATCAGTAAAAAAAATTCTAATTGCGTTAAAAAATTTTGTAAAAATTAAAAATGAAATTTATTTCATTAAAAAATTATTTTGTTTATAATTTTTCCCGATAAAATAAAAAAGCACTATGGTAACACTTTATTGTGTCGGATTACTAAAAAAGCACGATGGTAACCCTTATTGAGAATGAGCGAGAATGTATATGAAAAAAATATAAGTGATGACAACACGACCACTATTAAGCGATTTTTTTTCGAATACACTTTTACACTTGCACTTTTTATTTAATATTTTTGGATTGAGTAATTATTTTAATTTAGTAAAATATTTTGATTTGGGATAATTTAATGAGATTAAAATATATATTTTTTTCGTAATATTTTTTTTAATTATTAGGAGCACACTTAATTTTTCTTTGGGTGTAATATTTTTCGATTTAATTTATTTTCTTTTCTGTGAAAAACACTTGCATAAAAAACCATACAACAAATATTTTTGGAATTTTATTTTATTCTCGTTTGTTTATTTCTTTTGGACAAATATTTTTACACAAACAATTTAACGGGATAATTACATGAGATTTGTAATAGGTATAGATTTGTAATATGTATATATGCAAACATGTATTGGGTAGGGGAAAAAATTTTTGCGGTAATTATGTGCACTTAAAATTTTGTTTAAAAATTAATTTTTATTTAAAAAAATTGAAAGAAAATACCGAATTTATTTATTTTAAAAAAATATGGCGTCACAATTTTTTCTCAATATGGCGTTATTTAATAAAAAAATGTATAAAAGAAAACCGCTTAAATTTTGTATTAAAAACAATATAGCGACACAGATTATATATTTAAAAATTGCGCTTTTTTAGTATATAGGGCACCGCTATTTTTATGTAAAATTATGCTCTTTAAAATATATAGGAACCGCTAAT
>NW_025810013.1:0-1417 GCF_022045245.1 Lucilia cuprina
AACTGAACTAGAACTGAACTAGAACTGAACTAGAACTGAACTAGAACTGAACTAGAACTGAACTAGAACTGAACTAGAACTGAACTAAACTGAACTAGAACTGAACTACAATCAAAAAATATATATTTTTTTAATTGTATAAAAACATTTTCCAATCAAATTTATATTTAAAAATTAAAAACAAACTAAATAATTCCATAGGTTACTGTCCACATACATACATTTTCTATCTAAACTAAATATATTTTGCTCTCGCAAAACGTTAAATAAAATTTTGGTATTTAAATACAAACTAAAGCTAAACTTTAATGAAATAAAAAGCTCCCAACTCTAAGGTAAAAATCTAAGTATTTTTCATTTGTTTAATCATAGAAAAAAACTTTCTTTTTAATTTGTGACTAAAAGTTACAAAATTTAAGGTTATTGTTAGTTGATGGTAGTTTTAAAACAAACAAAACAAATGTCAAGCATTTGGTAGAGAAAGACAAGGATAGAAAAACCTCGTTTTAATTGCTGTTAAACCACATGAGTCTTGGCTTCTTTTTATTTACTAGCCAACACATTATATAATACAAATTTATGTATATATATCTTATGTAGTATCTACGTATGTTACACATGTTGCCTTTACACTATATGAGATTTAATCTGATAATATAATGTCAGGAAAAAAGTTGAAAATTATACAATTTAGTTTAAATGTTATAAAACGTATTTTTTTTTTATTAAATTACTTCTCATTAAAAGCCTACTTTAATTAAAAAATCTTATACATTTTTTAATAATTAAAAATAATAATAATTTTGGAACACCTAAGCGTATGAATAATATTATTATAGATTTATTTGGAATATTTTCAAAATACTTCCAAAAAATTTGTCTGATATAAATGGAATTTATCTTAAATAAAAGCTAAATATTCAGGCTAGCCATTGAAATTTCTATAATTGAATTATAACTCGAATAGTGTAAAATTCTTTTAAATATACCTTCATTTTCTAGTATAAAAAGTCATGCATTTAAACAAAATGTAAATATGCTTTTAAAAATTTATAACAAAAGTAAAACACAACAAAAAAAACTACAAAATAAAACTGTAAAATGAAATGAAAAATCTAAACTTAGGTCAGGCACATATTTATACTAAAGTAAATATTTAAAGTTTTAAAAACATTTTGCAACATTTTGCTATACATAGTTTAGAGAGTAAATATGTTTACATGCATGTACATACATATACATACATATACAATTTTCTAGCTGCCAACAAACTGTTTTAACATTGAAAAAGGAAAAGCTGGGTTAAGTTGAAGTTTAAGCAAAAGTTTTTACTAAAACTGTAACATTTTGCTTTAACGCTATTTACCTAAAAAAGTTAATCAAATTTAATTGGCTAAAATTTAATTATAAAGATTAT
>NW_025810014.1:0-1701 GCF_022045245.1 Lucilia cuprina
GTTATTTAGTTATTTAGTTATTTAGTTATTTAGTTATTTAGTTATTTAGTTATTTAGTTATTTAGTTATTTAGTTATTAAGTTATTTAGTTATTTAGTTATTTAGTTAGTTATTTAATTAGTTAGTTATTTAGTTAGTTACTTAGTTAGTTAGTTAGTTAGATAGTTAGTTAATTAGTTAGTTAATTAGTTAGTTAGTTAGTTAGTTAGTTTGTTAGTTAGTTAGTTAGTTAGTTAGTTAGTTAGTTAGTTAGTTAGTTAGTTAGTTAGTTAGTTTGTTAGTTAGTTAGTTAGCTAGCTAGTTAGTTAGTTAGTTCGTGCGTTCATAAAAATAACTTCCCTAATATCATTTTTTTAGAAAAAAAAAGAGCAAAATTAAAATCACCAACAATAACAACCAAATCTCTAGGGAAAACTTTTTTTTAACAAATACGACTAACATAAAATCACTAAAAGACAACAACAATAACAAAGCATAAAGGACATACACAAGATTTTGTGAAAATTAAAAAAAAATAGTCAACGCTTTGGGTAGGATATTTATATATAATTTTATGTGTATAAAAAAAGTAAAATATTATTAGCACTCTCACATATTTGTATAGCAATCAGGACAAAAGAGTTTAAAATATAAGAAATTAGAAAAATTGCAATAATAACATTTCTAACAGTTTTAGTTTTTCGTATCTTTTAAAATCTTTCAATTTCTCGCAAAAAATAACTATTCAGGCACTTTATTTGCTTTTAGTGTAATTCTATGTTTTAATTTTCGAAACGCTTGCAGACTAAATAAACACTTAACTACCGCCAAAAACACTTGAAATCCTTTAAAAAAAATATATATATACAAAAATAAACACTATAACCTTTTTATTGCATAAAATAATTACATTCATGGCTGGAATTTTTTTTATAACAAACACCATGAAATAAAATAAAAGAATCGCAAAAGTTTTTTTCGTTTTTGTTTTAATTTTTTCTTATTTAGACGCAAAATTTTTTACTAAAGTGGTCAAAAAATAAATGAGTTTAACAAAATGATGTACAATAATTACAGTTGGTCTTAAGTTTATTTTTATAGGAAAAGCAGGGACGAACTGAAAATGGAGAAGAAAACAGGACTTGCTCTGAGTAAAAGGAACAGGAGAGGAATACGATAACTTAAAACCAAATCCTAAGCGTCAGTGTGGAATATTCAACTACAGGACGCACGGAAGAAATAGAAGTCAGCCATGTCTAGAACGTCTCTATTTTACAAGGCCTTACTAACTAACTAACTAACTAACTAACTAACTAACTAACTAACTAACTAACTAACTAACTAACTAACTAACTAACTAACTAACTAACTAACTAACTAACTAACTAACTAAATAACTAACTAACTAACTAACTAACTAACTAACTAACTAACTAACTAACTAACTAACTAACTAACTAACTAACTAACTAACTAAATAAATAAATAACTTACTAACTAACTAACTATCTAACTAACTAACTAACTAACTAACTAACTAACTAACTAACTAACTAACTAACTAACTAACTAACTAACTAACTAATTAACTTACTAACTAACTAACTAATTAAATAAATAACTAAATAACTATATAACTAAATAACTAAATAACTAAATAACTAAATAACTAAATAACTAAATAACTAAATAACTAAATAACTAAATAACTAAATAACTAAA
>NW_025810015.1:0-1737 GCF_022045245.1 Lucilia cuprina
AACTAGAACAGAACTAGAACAGAACTAGAACAGAACAAGAACAGAACTAGAACAGAACTAGAACTAGAACAGAACTAGAACAGAACTAGAACAGAACTAGAACAGAACTAGAACTGAACTAGAACACAACTAGAACCGAACTAGAACACAACTAGAACAGAAGTACTGCGTAACTAGATCAGAACCAGAAAAGAACTAGAACTTAACTAAAACACAGGTAGAAAAGAACAGAAGCACAACTAGAACTGAAGTAAAACGGAAGTACTAAAGAACTATTCCTTTTTCCAAGAATATTTCCCACATTTTTAAATTTATTTTTTCCGAATGATTTATTATATTTTAATTATTTACTTATTATACCATATAATTACATATTTGCTTGCCAGCAAAAATATTTATATAATTTGGATAAAATATGAGATAATAATTTAAAATACAACAAAGTTTTTTCTGAAATATATATAAGATGTGAGTAAAACCCGGTAAAAAGATCTATTAGAAATACCAAAATTACTGGTTTATATTGATATTTAAACATTTGTATTAAATTACAAATATCTACAACCATTACGTTATAATAAATATAAAAGAAAATTTATATGAAGGAAGGAAAAACATATACATATAAATATCTCTCTATACATAAATATGTATGTACGTGAAATTCTAGGTAGTAAAAAGCAGTGGTTGGCAAAGAGATATAACAAATCTAGAGAAACAAAATTTTCTAAGCGAAAACCAATGGAACAGAGAGTGATAAATTTGGTGAAAACTGTAGCATTGTATGCCGTACATTGCAAGCTTTATTTGTTCTCTATGCCGATCACTGCTTTAGCATGCTGTAAATATATTACATAAATTTATGTTTGGGGGAGAATGTTATTTACATGACTCTTACTCTGTGAAATGTTTTTTTATTTATTTCTTTTATATATTTATTATACATATTCTACCAAAATATTCATTTAGTGTGTTTTATAGAAAAAGCATAAATGTGTTTTTAGCATAAATAAATATTAAATAATTTGTTTATATATTTATTGAGTTTTTTTCATGTGTCTTTTTGTTTTATATGCTTTAGGTGTAAATACATATGTTGATTGTATATAGTTAATTTAATAAAGATACAATAAAGTGTTAATTTAATTGT
The DNA here is from genome assembly GCF_022045245.1 of Lucilia cuprina. Taxonomy (NCBI): domain Eukaryota; kingdom Metazoa; phylum Arthropoda; class Insecta; order Diptera; family Calliphoridae; genus Lucilia; species Lucilia cuprina. The sequence goes on from NW_025810015.1 coordinate 1,151, forward strand.
GAGGGAAGTTCTTTTTTATAAAAATTTAATTAAAAACATGCAAAAATTAAACACATATAATATAGACAGTGTGTGATAATTAAATATGAAAAACAAAAAGAAAAATTTAAATATTTTTTAAACAAATAATTTATTTATTTTATAAATTTAATATTTTTTTTTTTTTTTAAGAATTTTTTAATCTAATGGCCAAATAAAAATTATTTATTTTCAAACAAAATTTTATGGAGGTGTATTTAGCCTTCATTCAAATACCCTGGGGAGTTCTAAATGTATACATATGTGTATATCTTAATATCAATACTAAATGCTAAATATTTTCTCTAATAATTAAATATTATAAAGCATATCTCTTTATTAAATTACGTTTCTTTCATTTTCAGTGTCAATTACTTAAGGACCATAAAAAATCAATGGTAAGTCTAGTTTTGTTATCCTACAATGTACTTTAATTTATTCTCTAAAAATCCAATTTTGTTGCATTTAGAGCTAAGCTAAACAGAATTAGAAGAGAAATTAAACATAATTAAAACTGAACTAAAACCAAACTAGAATTGAAATTGAATATAATTAGAACTGAACTAGAA
>NW_025810016.1:0-1480 GCF_022045245.1 Lucilia cuprina
GCATAATGTGTTCGTCTAAAAATTGGTCAATTTGATAGATCGGTAGAATCTATCATAAACATAGAACACTATGTTTAAAAACGCTGTAATTTAAGGTTCCGATATGGTTGTGAATAACTTTGACAGATTTCATGCCAGAATAATTGTTTATGCATCATTTTAAAGAATTACAGTTGCACTTTGTTATGGTGTACAATTTGTGGCATAATGAATTTTTAAAAAAATTGGATAGATCGGTATATTTATTGGTACAGGTTTGGAAATGCGGTAATTTAAGGCTCCGATATGGTTGCAAATAGCTTTTATAGTTTTCATGTTATAGCAGTCGTTTATATATCTTTTTATTGCATTATAGTTGCCATTTGTTTTGGTATATAATTTGTTGCATAATATATTTTTAGAAAATGGCTAATTGGATAGATCGGTAGAATTATTTTCACAGCTTTAAAAACGCGATATTTTGAGGTTCCGATATGGCTGCAATTAACTTTGGCAGTTTTCGTGCTAGGACAGTCATTTATGCATCATTTTAAAGCATTATGATTGCACTTTAATTTGGTTTATCATTTGTGGCATAATATGTTCGTCTAAAAAAGGGTCAATTTGAAGGATCGGTAGAATTGTTGTTCTATGTATAACAAACGCAGTAATCTGAGGTTTAGTTTATACACCATTTTAAAGCATTAAAATTGCCATTTGTTTTGGTATATAATTTACTGCATAATGTATTTTTACAAAATGGCTAATTGTATAGATCGGTAGAATTATTTTCACAGCTTTAAAAACGCGATATTTTAAGGTTATGCAATAAATTATATACCAAAACAAATGGCAACTATAATGCAATAAAAAGATATATAAACGACTGCAATAACATGAAAACTATAAATGATATTTGCAACCATATCGGAGCCTTAAATTACCGCATTTTTAAACCTGTACCAATAAATATACCGATCTATCCAATTTTTTTAAAAATACATTACGCCACAAATTATACACCAAAACAAAGTGCAACTGTAATGCTTTAAAATGATGCTTAAATGACAGTCATAGCATGAAAACTGTTAAAGTTATTAACAACCATATCGGAGACTCCAATTACCGCCTTTCTAAACCTGGGAAAATAATTCTACCGATCTATCCAACTGGCCATTTTCTAAAAATACATTATGCAATAAATTACATACCAAAACAAATGGCAATTTTAATGCATTAAAATGGTGCATAATCGACTGCCCTAGCACGAAAACTGCCAAAGGTTGTTGCAACCACAGCGGAACCTCAGATTACTGCGTTTATTAAACATAGAACAATAATTCTACCGATCTATCCAATTGACCAATTTGTAAAAACACACATTATGCTACAAATGATATAGCATATTAAAGTACAATCATAATGCTTTGAAATGATGCATAAATGACTGTCATAGCATGAAAACTGACAAAGTTATTCACAACCATATCGGAAATTCAAA
>NW_025810017.1:0-5612 GCF_022045245.1 Lucilia cuprina
TCTGTTCTAGTTCTGTTCTAGTTCTGTTCTAGTTCTGTTCTAGTTCTGTTCTAGTTCTGTTCTAGATCTGTTCTAGTTCTGTTCTAGTTCTGTTCTAGTTCTGTCCTATTTCTGTTCTAGTTCTGCTCTAGTTCTGTTCTATTTCTGTTATAGTTCTGTTCTAGTTGTGTGCTAGTTCTGTTCTAGTTCTGTTCTAACTCTTTTCCACTTTATTGTAGACCATTTTACTATTCTATACTCATTGGCTTTTGTTTTCCATTTATTTTCCTTTAAATTATTTCAGTTACTGTTAACCATAATCTAGTGCTCTTAACTGGAGAGAGTTTTCCTTAATCAAGAGAGTAAACTTAAGTACACTCTCGAAAACAGTTATTATTTCTTGCAATGTAGCGGTATTTGTTGTTTTTATAAGTATATGTTAGATTGAGTGTGTGTGCCTAGGTAGAGAGTATTAAAGAGAATTTAACGGTTTGTTGTTGAGTGTATGAGTTTGTGTGTGTGTGTCTGCTTTAAAGGTTATCCTGTGGGAAATTTTCTTTGCAAACATTTAGTTTATTTTTAGCCGTTAACTAGTAGACTATAGACGCTTTTTATGAAAATACAAATAAAGAAAATTAGAAAAAAAAAACAAATTTCTTGTGCTGGTTAAATAAACACAGCTAACTACTAACAAACTATTTAACTTAACTGTCCCTTAAATAAAACGGTTTCTTATTTCGAATTTCTTTAAAAAAAGAAATTGTATTAAAAAAGTGTAAATTAAAAAAAATATTTTAAACAAAAAAAAGTTTTGTTTAAAGGTGACATTAAAAAAGGAAAAAATCAAAATTGATTAAACAATTGCATTAAATAAAACGTTGCCTAGGCAAATTATAGATAATTTGTTAAAGATAAACAACAGCAACAATAAAATAAATAAAAATTCAAGAGAAAAAAAAAAAAGAAAATTTTATAAAATTAGAAAAAGAAACATAAATTACAGAATAAAGTGTTTTTTATAGCAAAACAAAAGGTTTCTTTGTTAAAATAAAGCCAAAAATATGGGTTGTAATACCAGTCAGGAATTAAAAACCAAAGAAGGTTCCAACAATGCCGTTAACGGTTCGGCCCAAAATGATGATAACAACACTTGTGAACAAAACACAAACAATGAAGATGCCCAACAACAAAAGGGTGCGGTTTCCGGCGAACATCAAACCTCACAGACGAACTCAGCCTCTAACCATCAGCATTCGAAAACAAATTCACTCATTTCGAATGGTGGCGGTGATAATAGCCTTAATCACTCCTCAAAATCATCGGCCAATTCTAAACAATCCACCGTATCGCCAGCCAAGGAGAATGGTTCATTGCTAAAACAACAAATACAATCATATAATAAGGCCGAATTAACGGAATTCAATGATATCGATATGGATGGTGAAGATGAAGGTGAGTGAGTCATATTTCCTCTGCTAGGAAAAGCCACAAAAAAAAGAAATTTTCTTTTAAGAAAAATCCTTTTTTATAATTTAAGTTTTTTTTTTTAATTTTTATTTATTTAAATTATATTTATTTAATTTTTTTTAATAAAAACTGTGTTTTTTGTTTTCTAAAGGTGTGTTTTTTTAGGGAGTTTCCTTTCAAGTTTTTTGGTGTGTGTTGCAAAAAAACATTATTTTTATAGTTTTTTTCTAAAAAAAAAATCCCAATTCCTAACCGCACACACACACAGAGAAACAAACACTGTAACAAAAGTGTTTTTGCCAGTTGCTACCGTAGCTTTAGTTCGTATCCTTAAGGGATTATTTGATGATGTATTATTTAATGAGCACATTGCAAGAAACGACAAAAACGTTAAACAAAACTATGTAACATACTTTAGGGCTTTTTAATTTTCTATATTGTATTATTATTATTTTAAAAATTGCACAAAAAAAAAGCTAGAAAACCACGACCATTAAACTTCTCATTTATTAAGGAGGATTAAAATTTTATTAGATTTTTTAACAAAACCTTTCTATGTAACAATAAAACTTTTTTTAACTTTGAAAGTCTAACACAAAAAAATGCATTTTTAAGGGTTAAAAGGGGCAAAATTAACCAAACAAGTAACTTTTTAAAGAAAAAAACTAAAAAAGATCAAAATTTAAACAATAATTACACAAATTTACAAAATATATATTAAAGGACACTAGTAGACAATATTTTAAAATCAAATTTTTAGCTTTAAAACAACCAAAATCGTAATTGGTACCAAAAAAAGTACTTTTTTTAAGGAAAGGGTAAAAATGTCACTAACTAAGAAAATCTCATAAAAACAATAAGAAATTTGTAAATACACAAGTTTACAACATTTTTATAGCAATAAACAAGTTCAAAGTAAACTGAAATCGTAATTGGTATCAAAAAAAGTACTTTTTAAAAGGGAAAAAGTACAAAATCGAAAAAAATGTTTAGAAAAACTTTCAAAAAGTAAAAAATTTCAAAGTTCACAAGTAAACAACAGTGACCTAATAAAATTTTAGTTAAAAGTAGTCAGAAATCGAAATTGTTAGCAAAAAAAGTGCCTTTTAAGTTGAAATTAGTTTGAAATTAAAATTGGTAACAAAAAAGTACTTTTTTAAGACAATAGTTTTACAAATTTAGAAATTTTTATTAAAGGACACAAGTGGACAATATTTTAATATCAAATCTTTAGGTTTAAAATGGCCAAAATCGCATTTGGTACCAAAAAAGTACTTTTTTATAAGGAAAGGTAAAAGATGTCCCTAACTTAGGAAAATCTCATAAAAACAATAAGAAATTTGTAAGAACATAAGTCTGCAACAGTTCCATAATAATATAAAAGTTCAAAGTAAACTGAAATCGTAATTGGTACCAAAAAAAGTACTTTTTAAAAGGGAAAAGTGCAAAATCTAAAAAATTTACATAAATATTCCACCAAAAAGTAGAAAATTTATATGTACTTGGGTTATATCGAAATTGGTACCAAAACACAAAAGTTACAAAAGTTTTATAACACCATTTAAATTCAAACTAGTGTAAAATTGTAATTGATAACAAAAAAGAGTAGTTTTTAAAAAGGAAAAACTAAAAATCAAACTAATTTTAAGAAAATCATTTAAAAAGTTAAAAATTTCAATGTACTCAAGTAAACAACAGTGACCTTATAAAATTTTGGCAAAATACTTGTCAGAAATCGAAATTGGTACCAAAAAAAAGTACCTTTTAAAGAAAGAAATAACTTTTGAAAAGGAATTGAAGAAAATAGAACAAAAATTGGTTTAAAACTAAAGGAATTTTTAAACTAATAGTAAGGGGCACAAGTTTATCATATTATGGTACTAAAATTTTACTTTAAATTAGTGTGAAAATAAAATTTGTAACAAAAAAGTACTTTCTTTAAGGAAATAGTTAAACAAAAAGCTTACATTTGATACAAATTAATGAAATTGTTAAACTAATAATAAGGAATTCTAGATTGGAGTATTCTGCTATGAACATTTTTAACTCAAAATGGGCCAATATTGAAATAGGTACCAAAAAAGTACCTTTTTAAAAAAATTTAATTTTTTAACAAAATTTATTATAAATTGAAATAAAATTAATAAAATTTAACACCTTTTTATAAAGAACACAAATTTAGAGTATTTTAAAGCAAAATTTTAAGCTGAAATTTAAAATAGTACTAACAAAAAAGTACTTTTTAAGGAAAAGGTACAAAATGGCAAATAATTTAAGAAAATGTTAATGAATTTCAAAATTCTTTAATGGGGGACACAAGGCTATTACATTTTTGTTTAAACATTTTAGCTTAAAGAAGTCTAAAACTGATATTTAATTCAAAGTTGCTGATAGTACCAAAAAAGTACTTTTTTAAGGAAAAGTTACAAAATTCCAACTAATTTAAGAAAAATTTAATGAATTTCAAAATTCTTTAATGGGGGACACAAGACTATTACATTTTGGTATAAAAATTTTAGCTTAAAGAAGTCTAAAACTGATATTGGTACTAAAAAAAGTACTTTTTCAAAAAAAAAAAAAAAAAAAAAAAAAAACTTTTAATGTAATTTAACAAAAAAAGCATACATTTGAATAAAATTAATAAAATTGTTAAACTAACAATGAAAAATACTAGATTGGAGTATTCTGTTATAAAAATTTTAGTTCCATGTTGCTGTTAGTATTAAAAAAGTACTTTTTTAAGAAAAGGCACAAAATGACAAAGAATTTTAGAAAAAGTTATTGAATTTGAAAATTCTTTAATGGGGGACACAAGCCTATTACATATTGGTACTAAAAAAAGTACTTTTTCAAAAAAAAAAGAAAAAAAAATAATTATAATAAAATAATTTTATAGTAATTTAACAAAAAAGCATAAATTGGAATATTAATAATGGAATTCTTAAGTGTATTTTAAGAATTATAAGAGTTTTGTAACAAAATTTTAGTTCAAAGTACTTTAAACTTAATATTAGTACCAAAAAAGGTACTTTTTCTATTTTAAAAAAGGAAACTGGAAATACAAAATATTATCTTCTATTTCTTAAAGGTATAAACATTTTTCTTCAAATTAATATCAATTTCAGTTTCTTTATCTTCTTTACAACTTTTAAAATCTTATAATTTATTTATTTGTCCCTAAATTGTTTGCAAGTCATTCCAGCTATCTCAGTCTGTTTGTCTGCCTATCTATTATATCTGCTGTCTCTTTCGCCTTTTTTTGTTTTCTCACTTAACATTAATATTCGGTCTGTTTCTATGAACAAGCAAACAAACGACACATTAATTTTGATTTTAATTTGAGTTTATACTCCCTGCATTATATCAAACGAATGGCGCCATTTCCATTACAAAATAATTACAGTTTTATTTTTCACTTCTAAAATGTTTTTTTATTCAAATTGAACAACGATTTACACACACAGTTACTACTACATAAGTACTACTAAAAGGATTCATAAATATCTAAATAGCAAAATAAGTTTATGTTTATTTTTGGAAATTCTGAATACATCAACAAATTTAAGATGAAAATGATTATAAATATGTAATTCCATTAATAAAAATAAACATTAACATGCTTATATGAAGGGGGTGGGGGGTGGTGTAGTGCTGGTAGAAATATTGTGGTTTTTATGAAAATTTCCTTATAATGTAATTGCTTTTCTTTTAATGTGTGTTGTCATAGGTTTTCTGATGAATGAAATGTTTTTCCTTATAAATATTTATATTTCGGTTATTTATATCAATCATAATATTTGGTATTTTCGTTCATTTTTGTGAATTCGTTGAATATTTCATTAATGCGAAATATATAAACATATGTATGTATATAAAGTTGGCAAACCAACCTTCAAATGTTAAGGCAAATAGAAGCTGCGGCATTTAGTATTACTGGTAAAAGGATGTCTGTGAAGGATGAAACCCAGTCAAATTGAAATTTATAGTATTGGTTTGAGTTTTGTTTAATGTCACGTATGTAGTTAGGGCTATAGCCTAGTCTATAGTCTAGTCTATAGTCTAGTCTATAGTCTAGTCTATAGTCTAGTCTATAGTCTAGTCTATAGTCTAGTATATAGTCTTGTCTATTATCTAGTATATAGTCTTGTCTATTATCTAGTCTATAG
>NW_025810018.1:0-1493 GCF_022045245.1 Lucilia cuprina
ACTAGAACAGAACTAGAACAGAACTAGAACAGAACTAGAACAGAACTATAACAGAACTAGAACAGAACTAGAACAGAACTAGAACATAACTAGAACAGAACTAGAACATAACTGGAACAGAACTAAAACAGAACCTCAAACCGATATTTGGTTAAAATCCGTTTTTTGTGCTAAAAAACGATTGTTTGTCACCGAGTATATAAGACTCATAACCTTCGGTTTAGTACATGTGAATGTTCAAATAAACTTTAATTTGAGACTTTAAAACGTGTCACATAAAACTCTATATAATTCCAAAGAAAGTCATAGCTTCACCCACTTACGGGTAATGAACCTTAAAGTTATTTGTAATTATTGTAATAATTTAACAAAAAAAAAAAAAAAACTTAGGAAAATTTGAAAATTAGCTAGAAATAGTATTAAACAAATAAGATTTCTTTTGGCGCATGTAGGATTCTTTGAAAATTTTGTATAAAACGAACTGTAAATTCATGGTTGAATTGCTACTTATAATTCATATAAAGAATTAATTGATTAGACAAATGACTGCAACGTAAGGTTTCTCAAGCTAAATTAAAATTTCTGGAATTCTACAAGAGGCATTTATGTTTTTTGATAAATTTAAAGGAAAATGTATGATAACAAAGTTCTGTTTAATTTGTATATTTCCTGGGAGTTTTATGACAAAAAGAACAATAACAATGAAAGCAAAAGCATGTAATGGGCAATGAAGCAGAAGCAGCTTTAGCAGGGCACTGAAGTGACATTTAAGTTCTTTTGCTTATAAGGACTTTTTTATCAAAAATTTAATTTGTTTTGTGTTCAATTACAAACTATTGTTACTATTTTATTAAAGAAAAATACAATAATATAAATATGGGCAATTTTGTGTTGTCCCCTCTTATTTTTCACAACAAAATGCTAGTTTAAAAATAAAAATCTTTTTAACTAGAATTCCCACAGTGGTCTTAAGTTAAAATAAATAAATAAATAAAAGTCTTTGTTAAAGTTTCTATCTATCAAAACCTCCTCCCTAAAATCATTTGGAAATTTGTCAAAAAACATATAAAAACAACTCAAAAGTATTGAAGTGTTTGTTCAACAATACTTTGTCATTGATTTGAATAAATTTTTAAAAATTTTAAGGCGCCTCTAGAAAAAAAACGGTAATTCTGAAGTTCAAAGAAGTTTTCTTTGTATTAACTATTACCACTCAAATATAAAAAAAAACAAATATAGAAAATTTATTACATAGGTATTGTATATTTCTGCCACATTTTTAATTTTTTTCAATAAAAATAAACACAATTATTTAGTTAAATATTTACACAAATCGTGTTTTGATTAATGAAAGTATTTTGTAAGAATATTGATTTTTTTTGTAAATTGATTTTGTCTGATAAATATAAGACCCAATAGGAAAGCTTAACAACTAAGAAATTTATAGTTCTGTTTCGTTTTAGTTCTGTTCTAGTTCTGTTCTAGTTCTGTTC
>NW_025810019.1:0-2361 GCF_022045245.1 Lucilia cuprina
GACTAGACTATAGACTAGACTATAGACTAGACTATAGACTAGACTATAGACTAGACTATAGACTAGACTATAGACTAGAATATAGACTAGACTATATACTAGAATATATACTAGAATATATACTAGTATATATACTTGAATATATACTAGACCATAGACTAGACTATAGACTAGACTCTAGACTAGGCTGTAGACTAAACTATAGACTAGACTATAGACTAAACTATAGACTAGACTATAGACTAGACTATAGACTAGACTATTGACCAGACTATAGACTAGACTATAGACTTGACTATAGACTAAACAATATACTACACTATAGACTAGATTATATACTAGACTATAGACTACACTATAGACTACACTATATACTACACTATAGACTAGACTATAGACTACACTACAGACTAGACTATAGACTACACTACAGACTAGACTTTGGACTATAGACTGGACTATAGACTAGACTAAAGATTAAACTTTTGACTAGAGTATGGGCTAGACTATAGACTTGACTATAGATTCGACTGTATACAACAACATGTAGTAATCCATATTCAAGACTGTAGACTACAGTCTATTGTCTGAACTATTAATAATAAATTCAGTTTTTATCTTTAGTTAAAATTATTTTATTTATAAAAAAAATTATAACAGTTTTTATACAAAAATGTTTTATCTTTAGTAAAATTTTCTTAAAACTTAAAAATAAATATGTAATAAATATAATGAGCACGAGTATAAAAGTATATTTAATAAAAAATTTAAATTACTTACTTAATACTAAAAAAATAAAATATGCTGGTAAGAAGACAAAGTTTTGTTTTGCAACAACTAAATATTTTTTTTAGTCATCACATTCACGTACAACCGGATGTAGTATAATTGAAGCACCATTGCAGCCAGTACGTTCGGATATAAAATCATGAAAATTACTTTCCAAAGCCCACATAAAACGTTTATGGCCAGGTAAAACCTAGGAATAATAAAATGTTAAAGTAGATATACAATTATATAATATACATACATACATACATACATACATACATACATACATACATACATACATACATACATACATACATACATACATACATACATACATACATACATACATACATACATACATACATACATACATACATACATATGTATGTAAGCAAGTAGTGTATAAATCAATAAAAAAACATGTTTACTGAGGCAGTATAAAGGATTTAGTGTATGCTGCATTAAACGGATACAAAATAGCATGGACAAACAATACTATGTTTTAAGGACATTTCTAGTAATTTTAATAACGACAAGCACAGTAAATTAGTTGCACCTTATTGCCCCTCATAATAATCGATTTAGTGTAAACACTAACATACTATATGGTGACATATGTATGCCACAAACCCTTTCTCCTTCATATGCACACATATTCCTTTAAACAATTAATGTCTTTATTGTTTATTACCCCATACATGCATGATACACACAAACAAACATACTACATCCATCAACCATGCATATTTACCTGTGTTGATAGACGACAATCACCGCCACGTTGCACTTCCTGAAGATTTGCTGATTTAAAGCATGTCTCCGAATCCCACATATATATGTCGTTTTCCCCTTTATAACGGAAAAACAGTGAATTACCACCATCAGCACCCAACATAACCATCTGTTTGCCATAAGGCTTAGCACCCACATCTACAATGGACCCAGCACCCTGACCCACTCGTAAATATTCCCCCTTAATTGAATACAGACGAGGTGAACTGAGATAAGTGAAGAATAAAGTAGAAGTACCATCAGGTTGGGCGGCCAGAGCAATATAGAGGACATCATTGGTGGGACAGGTTGCTTTGGGTAAGACAATACGATATGATTTACCACCCGTAATATCGTAGACCAAAATACTACGTGCCCCAGCATCTGCAGCATAACTGAAGAGAGAAAATATAAACAATAGAAATTTCTGGAAAAATAATAACAATTTAAATAAAATAAAAATAATACATATCTATGCATACCAAATTCAACTTGAACATATTACACATACATATGTACCTGTCATGGCAACACGAAGTAAAAATAAACTTTAAATTAGGAAATACAAGTTCTAATTTTAATTAGAATTTTTGCAAGAATCTTTGGATTATAAAACTACTTTATTCGTAAACATTTAATTCGTTTATTTGATTTATAGTCAAAAGTCTAGTTTAGTCTAAAGTCTATACAATCACAGTCTATAGTCTAGTTTATAGTCTAGTCTATAGTCTAGTCTATTGTCTAGTCTATAGTCTAGTCTATAGTCTAGTCTAAAGTCTAGTCTATAGTCTAGTCTATAGTCTAGTCTATAGTCTAGTC
>NW_025810020.1:0-1670 GCF_022045245.1 Lucilia cuprina
AGACTAGACTATAGACTACACTATAGATTAGACTGTAGACTATAGACTAGACTATAGACTACACTATAGATTAGACTGTAGACTAGACTATAGACTAGACTATAGACTAGACAATAGACTAGACTTTAGAATAGACTATAGACTACACTATAGACTAGACTAAAGAGTAAACTATAGACTGGACTATAGATCATACTATAGACTAGACTGTAGAATAGAATATAGACTAGACTGTAGACTAGACTATAGACTACACTATAGATTAGACTGTAGACTATAGACTAGACTATAGACTACACTATAGATTAGACTGTAGACTAGACTATAGACTAGACTATAGACTGGACTGTAGACTAGACTATAGACTAGACTATAGGCTAGACTATAGACTGGATTAAACGTGAAAGATTAAAATTAAAAATACCTCCCTAATATATACAATTGTATGTCTTTTCTCATATTCATAGGGAAGATGATTTCAAAACAATTCAAATACAGTTGCAAGTTGCGTATAGCTGTCATCTTTTGATGACTGTATTTGAATTTGTGTGCCTATGTACAATAAACCATACACACACGTGCACTTCTAAGTATTGGTAAAAATTCCATTCACTTAAACTCCCCGCCTTCCCACCCATTAGATAGACTTGTATTCATTCATACATAAATTATTCGTTAATATACATTTGTGAATTTAGTGGAGTGGATGTCATTCGTGTGTTTCCGTGTCATCAGTTAGTTGATAGAATCAATTTTGTAATGCGCTTTAAATTGACAAGGCTTGTCAATCAAATATTATTATGACACAATATTTAATATGAAATTTTTATTGAACATTTATTTTTCACATGTCTAAGAAATATTGCAAATATTTAGACTTTGGCAAACTTTAATTTAATCAATTTATATATCATTCCTTTACTTCTCTGCTCTTTATATCACATTTGTTTTATCTTTTGAATATTTAGTGCCTGCCAGAGTTATGTACGGCATCTGGAAATGATGCTATTTGAGCTTAAAATACCACATTCTATCTATTACTATGTACACACATACATATGTATGTATGTATGTATGTATGTATGTATGTATGTATGTATGTATGTATGTATGTATGTATGTATGTATGTATGTATGTATGTATGTGTTTTTCATAAATGTTTGTGTCTCTGCAAATTTGGTTAAATCCTTTTCACAAAATTCTTCATCTATATGTACATATACATATATCTGTGTGTGCGTGTATGTGCAAAGGATTATGTGCTTGTGTCTTAACTATAATGGGTTCTAAAGTATGAACGTAATTAACGTTATAGCTTTTTATTGTACTTATATTAATGCTTATATTTGAACAAAATTAAACAAAAAAAAAAAATAATAATATAAAATCCTGTTTAGAAGTGCAACGTACCTGAAAGATATTAAAAAAGTAAAATAAAATGAAGAAAGGAAGGAAAAGAGATAAAATGAAAAGATATAATGTGACTAGAGCTGATTTTAGCATTTTAACTTTTTTTAATGAATTAGACAGACGAAAATTAAACGGACAGCAATAATCTGTAAAACAATACACTATGGGTCATAATTTAATGTTCTGTTCTAGTTCAGATCTAGTTCAGTTCTAGTTCAGTTCTAGTTCAGTTCTAGTTCAGTTCTAGTTCAGTTCTAGT
>NW_025810021.1:0-1142 GCF_022045245.1 Lucilia cuprina
AAATGGTCAATTTGAAGGATCGGTAGAATTGTTGTTCTATGTTTAAAAACGCTGTGATTTGAGGTTCCGATATGGTTGCAAATAACATTGACAGTTTTCATGCCAGAATAATTGTTTATGCATCATTTTAAAGCATTACAGTTGCACTTTGTTTTGGTGTACAATTTGCGGCATAATTAATTTTTACAAAAATTGGATAGATCGGTATATTTATTGGTACAGGTTTAGAAATGCGGTAATTTAAGGCTCCGATATGGTTGCAAATATCTTTTATAGTTTTCATGTTATAGCAGTCGTTTATATATCTTTTTATTGCAATATAGTTGCCATTTGTTTTGGTATATAATTTGCTGCATAATATATTTTTAGAAAATGGCTAATTGGATAGATCGGTAGAATTATTTTCACAGCTTTAAAAACGCGGTATTTTAAAGTTCCGATATGGCTGCAAATAACGTTGACAGTTTTAACGCTATGACAGTCATTTAGGCATTATTTTAAAGCATTATGAATGCACTTTAATATGGTATATCATTTGTAGCATAATGTGTATTTTTAGAAATTATTTAATTTGAGAGATCGGTATAATTATTGTTCTATGTTTAAAAAACGCAGTAAATTGAGGTTCCGATATGGTTGCAAATAACTTTGACAGTTTTCATGCCAGAATAATTGTTTATGCATCATTTTAAAGCATTACAGTTGCACTTTGTTTTGGTGTATAATTTGTGGCATAATGAATTTTTAAAAAAATTGGAAAGATCGGTGTATTTATTGGTACAGGTTTAAAAATGCGGTAATTTAAGGCTCCGATATGGTTGCAAATATCTTTTATAGTTTTCATGTTATTGCAGTAGTTTATATATCTTTTTATTGCATTATAGTTGCCATTTGTTTTGGTATATAATTTATTGCATAATATATTTTTAGAAAATGGCCACTTGGATAGATCGGTAGAATTATTTTCCCAGGTTTAAAAAGGCTTTAATTTGAGGTTCCGATATGGCTGCAAATAACATTGACAGTTTTCACGCTAAGACAGTCATTTAGGCATCATTTTAAAGCATTATGATTGCACTTTATTTTGGTATATCATATGTGGCATAATGTGTTCGTCTAAAAAATGGTCAATTTGAAGGATC
>NW_025810022.1:0-1144 GCF_022045245.1 Lucilia cuprina
ACTGAACTAGAACTGAACTAGAACTGAACTAGAACTGAACTAGAACTGAACTAGAACTGAACTAGAACTGAACTAGAACTGAACTAGAACTGGATTAGAACTGAACTAAAAACTTGATATAAATTGAATAATTTGCTGTGCAAAATATTTAAACATATTGCATCGTTATAAAAAGAATCTCAATCACGTTTTCCAAATAAGATAACATGCCCATGTCATTCATATCTTAAACATAATTTAACAAAACTTCTTAATATCTCCTAAAAAGTTTCCTGGCAACCAGAAATAAAAAAAAAATTTGTTATAATTTTCTTCTAAATATTTTATTATATGTTGTATGTGTTTTGCATATGCAAACATTCTTGCAGTAGTTAGTTATGAGAATAGCATACAATATTATAAAATGTTTATAGATTTGTTAAAAAAGTAAAAACAAAAATAATAACTATCTATATATTTACGTTTTATAACAACATTTTGTTGATTACCACACAATAAGCCAAAATCCATTAGAGAGTATTGTAGTCGTAACATGGAAATCATTTCAATATTGCAAAACACCAACAACAACGACAACAAAAATCGGCAATAAGAATAAAACAACAATAATAGCAGCAACATTAAAGCGAACTAATAAAAAATACTCAAACAACTAAATATAACAACATAAGAAAACTCTCAATAAATTGTATGGAAAATATAAATTTGTATATGTATGCATGCACATACATACAACAAAAAATCCTCTCATACACTCTAATGCTTAGACGTGATTCACAAAAGCATTAAAAATATCACATACACACAAATAAGGAGACACTATTCCACATAAACTTGAAGCGATTTTCACACCATTTCAATGGGTGTGTGCCGATATACATTCTGAGATAAGTATTAAGACTTTAATAGAAATAACATCAACAAATTTTACAAATTTCTTTATACAGTTGTGAAAATTTTGTTACTGGGTGAGAAGGAATTTTTCCAACTCATATTTTTAGTTAAAGTGAAGTTTAAATTTGTGTTCAGTTTTGGATTAGTTCTAGTTCAGTTCTAGTTCTAGTTCAGTTTTAGTTCAGTTCTAGTTCAGTTCTAGTTCAGTTCTAGTTCAGTTCTAGTTCAGTTCTAGTTCAGTTCTAGTTCA
>NW_025810023.1:0-1187 GCF_022045245.1 Lucilia cuprina
CTATAGACTAGACTATGGACTAGACTATGGACTAGACTATAGACTAGACTATAGACTAGACTATGGACTAGACTATGGACTAGACTATAGACTAGACTATAGACTAGAATATAGACTAGACTGTAGACTAGGATGTTGTAGTATCGCATTGCCCAACAATAGTTAAATATTAGATGTATTAAACCGTTAAAATACACACACATGGCCAACAACCCACTTACACTTGAGCGAATACTTTGACACTCACACACGTATGTAAACCAACAAACACATGCAGCTACCAGCACTGAACCGGAAATACATTCGCATGTAGTCTAACGAAATGCAGATGTTTAGAAAGTTAGAAGTTTTCTAATGTTTTTTCTTTTGACTGCTTGTCTGTCCATTCGACTTCCAGCTCGTTTATGCTGTACAGCCTTTTATCATTGCTTTACTTTTACCATAGATAAATAAATACGAAGTAAAATAGACGAAAAAAAACACAAACATATTTATAATGTTAAGAAATATGTGTGTTTGTGTGTCTATGTGAAAATTCCGTATATAATAAAAAGTGATAAAATAATAAATAATATTTATGTTTGTTTGATAAAGAATTTAACATGGGAGGGAAGTTCTTATACACTTTACTTAACTATGCTTTGGGAATGTAAAGGAAACTGTATTAATGCTTAAAGCACATTTACACCTACAAACGCTGTGTTTTTGCAAATAACCTCATTGCCGTGCTTTGATACTCTTCCTTCGCCAAACGGAAGTTTGTATATGAAACCATGAAACATTCAAGTTAAGTGATAAAACATTATACTTCCTTTACGAAAATTTTCCACTTGTTTATTTAGAGTTTCTTCTTGTGTGTTTCATGTCTTAGTAATGTTTTTATTTTATTTCGTTCTATTCTTCTTTCAAGGTATCAGGTAAAAAGAAGTGGAAGGATGAAGCAGAATTTTATGAATAATTGTTGGAGAGGAATGGACTTTATTATGTTTAAAGTTAATAAAATTAATTCAATGCAAATTTAAGATAAAATTATAGACGAGACTATAGACTAGAAGTGAAATAGAACTGAAATAGAACTTAACTAGAACTGAAGTAGAACGGAACTAGAACTGAACTAGAACTGAACTAGAACTGAACTAGAACTGAACTAGAACTGAACTAGAACTGAACTAGAACTGAACTAGAAC
>NW_025810024.1:0-1884 GCF_022045245.1 Lucilia cuprina
TTCAGTTCTAGTTCAGTTCTAGTTCAGTTCTAGTTCAGTTCTAGTTCAGTTCTAGTTCAGTTCTAGTTCAGTTCTAGTTCAGTTCTAGTTCAGTTCAATTTCAGTTTTTTCCTGGGAAAATCAGATGTTTGTTTTTGGCCCCCCTAATGAACATACTTTAATTTTATTTAATTTTCATCTATTTTTGTTTTTCTGTAGCTTTAATATCATTAGAGTTGCGTACAAAAATGTTCATAAGTAAACTGGAAAGGAAGCATTCATTAAAACAACATTCCTTACATTTTACGCTTGTGTCAAGTTTAAAAAAAATATTGTTTACAATAGCAAAAAACATCTGAAAGCAAAAAAGTCCAAATTTACTGTACATGAGAGAAAGTGTCAACTAGAAATCCCTATTGATTTAAATATTAAAAAAAAAACTTTGAAAAATATGTCAGAATGACTGTCAGTGTAAAAGAAAAATCAATGATTATACTACATTTCTAATCTTTGAATTGTAACCGAAAAATAAATATTTACATATATACACGCACAAATACTCTCTTACACGCAAATGCTCTCATTTCAAATTAAACTTTTATTTTATCTCTGCATATCCTGGTAAAAAAAAAAAACATATCAAATACCAACAGAAAATTGTTGAGAAACAAAATAAACAAATAGAATAATAAAATGGTTTAAAAGGAAAACAATGGACCGTCTATTTTATGCACGATTTATCTATTATACACAATAAACAAAAGAGCTGGAAAAGATATAGAGAGCTAGCAAAAGTTTGATTACTTTGTTGGTTAAGGATTAAGAGTATATTCGCATAAGGAGAGCAATATACCGTTAAAACGTAACATTTCAAAATGCTCTCTTTCTCTTCTATTGTTTTCATTTATTGTACTCAATTTATTTCCTTACCGCAATATACAGAGAGTAACTAAATACATATAACAGAATGTGTGAAGGAGGCATAAGAGCATATTTTTGTTTATTTTTTGCCTCTTTTTGTTTTTGTTTCAAGATTCGTTTGAATGTATATATGTATGTATGCTTTTTCCATGAATTTAATCAATTTCAATTTCTTTTGTTTACAATAATTACACGGATAAAGTCACTCTTTTCTTCTTCTTTTCCAACATCATCATAGCATAAACAGTAAAAACAAAATAGATAACAAAATTCCTACCTAGCCATATATAGACGTTACCATAGTGCATCAGGGTGTTGGGAAGTGAAGCTAATGGAAAGGTTATATATAATTGAAATTGATTTAAAGTGTGTAAAAATATATGTTTATTGAGGTGAAAAGTCATTGACTTTCTAAGTCCCCCCCATTTTCATTAAGTAAATGTTTTCACAGCATTATTACATTGTCTGCATTGTATAGCTATTGAGATTTTTCAAGTTAATCTTTGTTTAAATAAACAAATTTGTAGCAATGTATAATTTCATACATTGCTACAGTGAAAAAACAATAATAATTTGTAGGAATTTTTGATTTTATAATGAAATTTTATGGTTGTATATTTAATGGTGTTTACAGACACTTGTATGGTACTTAAAAGTTAAGACGGTTATTAAGGCTTATCGAAAATGTTGCCAGGTTTAAGAGAAGAAAATATAAATTGTTTCCTTTTGCCAGACATTTAATGATTTCACATGAATTTCAAAAGTTTGGTAATGTCGTAAAATGTTCTTTTTAAAGTATCTTTTTGAAAGTTAGTCAAGCAATTCGTATAGATTTTATTAACGGATTAATATTAACTTCTAGTTCAACTTTAGTTTAGTTATAGTTCAGTTCTAGTGCAGTTCTAGTTCAGTTCTAGTTCAGTTCTAGTTCAGTTCTAGTTCAGTTCTAGTTCAGTTCTAGTTCAGTTCTAGTTCAGTTCTAGT
>NW_025810025.1:0-1717 GCF_022045245.1 Lucilia cuprina
ACTATAGACTAGACTATAGACTAGACTATAGACTAGACTATAGACTAGACTATAGACTAGACTATAGACTAGACTATAGACTAGACTATAGACTAGACTAAAGACTTAAATATAAAATGAACTATGTTAAAAAAATTGAAAAACGCCTGTTTTAAAATCTTTAAATATTCTGCTGACCGCTTAAATACATAATATAATCCCCCGATTGCTATTTTATAAACTTTAGATTTTATGTGAAAAAGTCATATTGGCTACGCTGAATATTTTCCTTAAACCAGTTCCATACTAAAGAAATAGATATGATTATAAAGTAGTTTTCATTATTCCAGTTGTATCTTTAAATCACTTAGCTCTCGTTATCTGTAATCATTACCAGATTGTTAATGTTGATACAACATTTCAATCTAGTTTTTACTTTAGCAATAATTTTATTTATTGCGGAAAAGTCATCATTTAAAACATTCTTTTTTGTTTTGATTTGTTATTACAGATTATTTATGTTATGTTTTAAAAATTGCGTAACATTTTATCAATCCTTTATTGCGCCATAATTTCCATTTAAATCGTTTTAACCCCTTCAAACCAGAAAAAAGATAAACAATTACAATTTTTCTCTCCATTTATTTTCAACTTTCTAAAATGTTATAAAATTGACAAACGAATTTAAACCAGTTTTATTTATAAAATGCGAATTTTATTCATTGTTTTTAATATTTGACATATTTTTAATTTATGTTGATATAAATTTAAATGGTTTAATTTGTCTATTGTGTACACTGAGCAAATACGTATACTTAATCTAATATTTAATTTGATTTTCACATAGTTGTTTTAATGTTAAAGTATTGTTTTATATTTATGCTATTAAGTTTGGCTTTTTTAAAGTAAATTTTATGAAAAAAAACATTTGTATTTTCAGCCATTTTTCTCCATGTGTATATTATTTTTTTGTCTCATTTATTGTCCACTTTTTTTGTTTATAGTTTTTTTCTTTTCAATTTACTTTAAATTTATTGATTATTGTTATTTGACTTTTTGTTGTTGTTTAAATTTCACTTTGCTTTATGATTCTTTAGTTTTTTGCCTTTGTTTTGATTTTTATTGTTCGTTATTTTATTTTTATGGGCCATAATTTTTATCTTAGCTTTTGTCTATCGATTCCTAAATGTTGTCACACTAACAAAAAAATCGTAGACGTTTAGTTCTTGGGTTAAATTTAGATGGATGGGTTTCGTTCGGTTCCCATGTCTCAGATGATTTAACCTCAAATTCACACATTGCTTGAGTTGACTTTTGTCACCAAAACTTGTTTGTTGTTTTTATTAGATTCCAACTCCCTTCAGTCATATAACCCATTCACTTTTCACTTCACTTTTCTGTTTGTTCTTCATATTTTATCCTTTCTTTCTTTATTTTTGTCTATGTATTTTCTGAGATGTTTTCTTTATATGTGTTAATGTATTTTTTGTTTTATGCGTATTTATTGTAGAGTGTTGTGTTGTGTTGGTTTTAGTATTTTCCCATTCATTTAAGTTCTTTTCGCATTAAAAGCTTAAATAAATCTTTCTGTTAAATTTTTTTCTCTTTTGCTGGTTATGAATGTAAGTTCTTTTAAGGGTGTGAAGTTAAATTCGTCGGCCAGATACGTCCCACAACACATTTGTCAAATACGTTCCACATACTGTAAAATTCGTTTTCATATTAAATTAATTGATTT
>NW_025810026.1:0-1520 GCF_022045245.1 Lucilia cuprina
TCTATAGTCTAGTCTATAGTCTAGTCTATAGTCTAGTCTATAGTCTAGTCTATAGTCTAGTCTATAGTCTAGTCTATAGTCTAGTCTATAGTCTAGTCTATAGTAGACCAGTTTCCAAAATTTTATTTTGAAAGTTCAAGTTCTGATTAAAAAACTTTTGCCATTGTCCCTCCATTAAAGAAAA
Organism: Lucilia cuprina; assembly: GCF_022045245.1. Classification (NCBI taxonomy): domain Eukaryota; kingdom Metazoa; phylum Arthropoda; class Insecta; order Diptera; family Calliphoridae; genus Lucilia; species Lucilia cuprina. Next base: position 185 of record NW_025810026.1, read on the forward strand.
AAACTAAAGTTCAACATAAACATTTATGAACATTGTATGCACTTGTTAAATATATGCATTTAAATTGCCACGGTATGAGAACAAATTTAAAACACAGATACAAAGTCACGAATACCTAACAATTGTGGCCGTTATGTATTACACAACAGGCTGGTTAAAAATAATATAAAAATGTACATAAACGTCGTGTTAGCATATAATTTGTTAATGTTTACTTGACCACTCCTAATTGCATGCTAAGTATTTTTTATGCCTTTGAAAAGGCATACACACTCACTCCCAGTTACAGGCAAATTAACAGATATGATGACTAGAATATTTAAAATACTTACTAACGCAACAAAATTTCTACTCAACAGCCTTAAATGTTTGCCAAAGATATCTGTACGTTTAAAAAGGATACCAGATAGTACGAGAATGTATGTGTGTTTTGCAAAATTTACTGCTAGTTAATATTCATACCCAGAGATAAAACACTATTGTAGATTCTCATATGATTGTTTCTTTTTAGGTATGTATGTGTTTTTAGGAAAAAGTGTTACGGATTTAACTAGTCCTTGTCAAAACTTACAACATGCAAACAACACACACACTGAATACCTCAGAATATTCCTCCTACATGGATACTTCTACTTCAAACAGACAGTCTGTCATTCCTGTTTTAAGGATATTGTTTGTTTCATTATGTTTGTATATGTGTGTAGGATTTAATCCAAATATTTATTAAAGATTTTCAGATTTTGTTATGTTTACTTAGATGTCATCATCATCGTCATCATAATGGTAAAAGCAACAACAGTATTTTATATTCATATCGTATGAAGATTTGCCTGTAAAAGAGTTGTCACTCTTAACAATCACATCCTTTCTTCTAATCGTTAACACGCTGCATTCTAGCTTTTGTGTATTTTAATGAAAGTTAAATAAGGAAAAGTAACAACAAGTTCATTAACATGACTGTAGAGAGGAAAATATGTAAAAAAATATGTTTGAAAATGAAAATAAAGTTTTTTTCTGTAGAATTGCTGATGTAAAATAAAATAAAATAAAATTTTTTGTGTGCGAATTGCTTAGATATATGATTTTTTTCCCACTAAAAGAGAGATCTGCACGAGTTTCTTCCTAAGAAGTTACAAAAGTTGTTCGGGTTAGTTTAACTAAAAGGAGAACTGTTTTAGAACTGAACTAAAACTGAACTAACAGAACTAGAACTGAACTAGAACTGAATTAGAACTGAACTAGAACTGAACTAGGACTGAACTAGAACTGAATTAGAACTGAACTAGAACTGAACTAGAACTGAACTAGAACTGAACTAGAACTGAACTAGAACTGA
>NW_025810027.1:0-1924 GCF_022045245.1 Lucilia cuprina
ATCTATCTATCTATCTATCTATCTATCTATCTATCTATCTATCTATCTATCTATCTATCTATCTATCTATCTATCTATCTATCTATCTATCTATCTATCTATTTGTATATGTAATACATATGTATATATCTATTTTCAACCCCAAATTTCTAAATAATATTTAAATTTCTCATACTGATATAAATATATGTACAATAGCCACAAATGATAGTTTATAAATATTACTTAGTTGCCACAATTTTCATTTATAATTTCCAACCACACATTATAAAATAAAACGAAAAGATTTAAGGACTTTTCTGTTGAGAGAAATGTAATGATTTTTTTTCTAAAACATCAAGTGGTCAGAAGGGTGGTTAAGAGAATGGAAGGTTAGATAGATTGATGAATGTTGCCTACATGTTGTTTGTTAAAAGTCTGTTTGTCGGCTTTAAATGCGAAAGATATAAATTATATTTATGAAAAAAAATATATATAGAAATAGCAAAAGTTAAATAGAAACAAATTTTAAATAACCCAACAACATTTTCATTTCTATAATATTCTAAATATTCTAAGAATTTAGTTATTATTATTTTATTAGTTTTATTGTATTACTTTTACCTTTGAGTGATAATTTGTTAAGTTATTGTTCTCATAAACAGAAACATATTTTATTTTTTTTCCTAGAAGAAAACCCCAAATATTGTTGGTTCAATTTCATTTCATTTTATTTATATTTTTATTTTTGGTAAAATTAATTTAGTTTATTAAACTTATTTACAATGGTAATATACAGAGGAATAAGGACTACAATGGGATTTTTTTAAGAACACATTACATATTTGTTTTTTTATGAATTAAGATGTAAATTTTAAAATGAATTTGAATTAGATAATGTATTTTTTTTTGTAAACGTCAAATGAATTATTAAAATTTTGTATATAAAAAAAAATTGCATAAAAAAAAGAAATGATGTATACAGGCAATTTACAAATATAACGACCTCGTTTATAAATGAATTAAATATTAAACATCTACATGTACATATGAAAAATTATATTATATTGGGATTAGTATTACAGCATCCTCGTTTATAAAGGACTTATAAAATGAGCTTTAAAATAAAAAGTAAGAAAACTTGTTATTCGTTTAGAAGAATTTACTGTAATACCATTTACTTTTTTCTATATAACAACTTTCAAATATATCTCTAAATATGTTATTGAACCAATCTGTCAGTTATTCCAGTTGCAAAAATTTTTTATACAAATTTTAATTAATTTCATTGAAAATACAGAAAGGTGTATAGGATTCGCCACTGCCGACTATAAACTTTCTAAATTGTTTTTTGTTTCAATTCATCTTTTATTTGGTTTCTTAATAACATCAAAAGTCATTTTGCAAATTAAATTACAATAAAAGCAATATTGCATGTATATAAAATTTCAAGAATAATTCCATAGAAATTAAGTATGAACTTGTTTATTTTGTTTAGCAACAAAATATTATAAATTATAAATTAAAAAAAAAAATAAGGAAAACAGAGGTAGAAAAGAAAAACAAGAAACAATTTGTAATATAATAAAGTAACAAATTAATAATTATGTACTAGAGTAATAAACTGAAGAAGATGAGACATTTTAAAAATAATAAAAATAAAATACTCTCAAATTATCCAAATTATATGCAAATAAAAAGGCAAAAAATAAAACATAACAAACAAGTAAGAGTATTTTATTCGGCTGTAATGAATCGTATGTTTGTCAAGCTATTAATCCATAGTATAGTCTATAGTGGAGTCTAAAGTCTAATCTGTAGTCTAGTCTATAGTGTTGTCTATAGTATAGTCTAAAGTCTAGTCTATAGTCTAGTCTATAGTCTAGTCTATAGTCTAGTCTATAGTCTAGTCTATAGTCTAGTCTATAGTCTAGTCTATAGTCTA
>NW_025810028.1:0-1564 GCF_022045245.1 Lucilia cuprina
TTCAAGGACGATCGCTATTGAAAATGGTTGAAATCAGTAAATTATTTCTCCTAGCTCCCATACAACCGTACCCCCCGAATCGGGCCTTTAGGCTCATAAGTACGTTAAGTGTTTTATAATGTCAACGAAAATCAGCAAAAAATAGTTTTATAGAACAATAATTGACAGTACTAATTTTTATTGTGATCGGGCCTCATTTGACCCTAGCACCAATACAGACTCCCCTTCAGAAAATGACTTGATGGTAAAAATTAACTTATAATTACTTATATAAAATCTACATGAATGACTTTGTAGTAGACGTAAATTCATCTACTAAAATGTATAAGGATAGGCCCATATTTACCTCTTTTCCCTATGAGCCCTCATGTAGAAAATCTCTCTTTTTTGTCTACAATAAGTAAAAATATTCCACAATAAAACAAATTAAATGCTTTATTTAAAAAAAATTTAAAATTTTAACATACTGACTGGTGTAGGGTATCATATGGTCGACAATGTCCGACTATAAATTTATACTTGTTTTAAATATAAGTTTAACTCGGACTATTTTTATTGTACTAAAAGCACTAGACAATTTATGTATATATATTTCACACTTCACTACAGCTCTTTGGTTGAAAATTATAATTCGTTTAAGATTTTGTCATTCGCTTTTATTTAAAAGAATTTAATACACCATTCGCCTCAAAGAACTTAATTACATTTATTAAACCATTTAATAATAAAACAAAAACGCAAAAAAATTCCTTAAGCTATTTTCATTATAAATTAAAAGAAACGATTAAAAACAAAGAAATTAAATACAATCAACAAAGTACTACTTTACTTAAATGCATAAATAACCAAATGGTTTTAAATATCTCAGAAATTGCTTTCTTTTATTCTTATGAATAGAAATCTATTCTTTTGTGTCGTGTAATCTAAACTGTCTATACAAAATATTAAAATTATTGTTAAATAAAAAAAATAACAATTAAGAGGCTAGGACGAATATTTTATACCTACCATTACAGATAGTGTCATAAATTTAAAGAGACAGGCGGATAGACGGACAAACGGACAGACAGACGGATTGAAATACACATTGACGGACGAACGGACATGAATAACTTGAATTTGGAACTTATAAGAACCCAGGATACTGCCGGTATACGACTTATATTTCAATGTGTTACAAATCGACTAACCAAATCAATATACCACTACCTTTTTTGGGTAATAAGTTTAAAAACTAGATATAAAGTTAATCCGATTGTCAAGTAATTTTACAGTTGAAATGTTTATGCTTATGACTGTAGGACTGTAATATTTGAAATTGAAATTTACTACATAAATGCAAATTTAAATAAGCTTTTTTTGGGGAGGTTAGACATAATAATACGGATAAATAAACTTCCCTTTAAATAATATATATTTCAAATATCTATTTGTATAAGAATAAATTTGTCACAAGGCACAGTGGTATAGGAAAAAAAAAAGAGGGAAATAATTCGGTAACTTCTAAACGGTTAATCCGATTTTAATGAAATTTGGTATGCACAAAAAGGAGGTGTTGTCGAGT
>NW_025810029.1:0-1666 GCF_022045245.1 Lucilia cuprina
AGAGTAGAGTAAGAGTAGAGTAAGAGTAGAGTAGAGTAAGAGTAGAGTAAGAGTAGAGTAAGAGTAGAGTAAGAGTAGAGTAAGAGTAGAGTAAGAGTAGAGTAAGAGAAGAGTAAGAGAAATAGTAGAGTAAGAGCAGAGTAAGAGTAGAGTAAGAGTAGAGTAAAAGTAGAGTAAAAGTAGAGTAAAAGTAGAGTAAGAGTAGAGTAAGAGTAGAGTAAGAGTTGAGTAAGAGTAGAGTAAGAGTAGAGTAAGAGTAGATTAAGAGTAGAGTAAGAGTAGATTAAGAGTAGAGTCAGAGTAGAGTAGTAGTAGAGTAGTAGTAGAGTAAGAGTAGAGTAAGAGTAGAGTAAGAGTAGAGTAAGAGTAGAGTAAGAGTAGAGTAAGAGTAAAGTAAGAGTAAAGTAAGAGTAGAGTAAGAGTAGAGTAAGAGTAGCGTAAGTGTAGAGCAAGAGTAGAGTAAGAGTAGAGTAAGAGTAGAGTAAGAGTAAGAGTAGATTAAGCGTAGAGTAAGAGTAGAGTAAGAGTAGAGTAAGAGTAGAGTAAGAGTAGAGTAAGAGTAGAGTAAGAGTAGAGTAAGAGTAGAGTAAGAGTATAGTAAGAGTTTAGTAAGAGTAGGGTAAGAGTAGAGTAAGAGCTGAGTAAGGGTAGAGTAAGAGTAGAGTAAGAGTAGAGTAAGAGTAGAGTAAGAGTAGAGTAAGAGTAGAGTAAGAGTAGAGTAAGAGTAGAGTAAGAGTAGAGTATGAGTAGAGTAAGAGTAGAGTAAGAGTAGAGTAAGAGTAGAGTAAGAGTAGAGTAAGAGTAGAGTAAGAGTAGAGTAAGAGTAGAGTAAGAGTAGAGTAAGAGTAGAGTAAGAGTAGAGTAAGAGTAGAGTAAGAGTAGAGTAAGAGTAGAGTAAGAGTAGAGTAAGAGTAGAGTAAGAGTAGAGTAAGAGTAGAGTAAGAGTAGAGTTAGAGTAGAGTAAGAGAAGAGTAAAAGTAGAGTAAGAGTATAGTAAGAGTAGAGTAAAAGTAGAGTAAGAGTAGAGTAGAGTAAGAGTAGAGTAAGAATAGAGTAAGAGTAGAGTAAGAGTAGAGTAAGAGTAGAGTAAGAGTAGAGTAAGAGTAGAGTAAGAGTAGAGTAAGAGTAGAGTAAGAGTAGAGTAAGAGTAGAGTAAGAGTAGAGTAAGAGTAGAGTAAGAGTAGAGTAAGAGTAAGTAAGAGTAGAGAAGAGTAGAGTAAGAGTAGAGTAAGAGTAGAGTAAGAGTAGAGTAAGAGTAGAGTAAGAGTAGAGTAAGAGTAGAGTAAGAGTAGAGTAAGAGTAGAGTAAGAGTAGAGTAAGAGTAGAGTAAGAGTAGAGTAAGAGTAGAGTAAGAGTAGAGTAAGAGTAGAGTAAGAGTAGAGTAAGAGTAGAGTTAGAGTAGAGTAAGAGAAGAGTAAGAGAAGAGTAAGAGAAATAGTAGAGTAAGAGCAGAGTAAGAGTAGAGTAAGAGTAGAGTAAAAGTAGAGTAAGAGTAGAGTAAAAGTAGAGTAAGAGTTGAGTAAGAGTAGAGTAAGAGTAGAGTATGAGTAAAGTAAGTGTAGAGCAAGAGTAGAGTAAGAGTAGAGTAAGAGTAGAGTAAGAGTAGAGTAAGAGTAGAGTAAGAGTAGAGTAAGAGTAGAGTAAGAGTAGAGTAAGAGTAGAGTAA
>NW_025810030.1:0-3776 GCF_022045245.1 Lucilia cuprina
CTAGAACTGAACTAGAACTGAACTAGAACTAGAACTGAACTAGAACTGAACTAGAACTGAACTAGAACTGAACTAGAACTGAACTAGAATTGAACTAGAACTGAACTAAATCTAACTTATAACAGCAACCAAGTTTTGTTATTTAAATAATTATTTTTCTTTATTTTTACCTTTCAAATTTCTCACTGCACTCCATTAGTAAGTATTTGAAGTTAATTAAAAAATCTTTGTTGAAATTTGAATTTATTCGTTTTATTTCATACCTGCCATTTTTACTTGCTTTGCATTTCACCACCTCCTTTAAGTTTCTTTCATAATTTTCTAATTATGTTGGTAATTTATCTACACAAGTGTATAGACCATAGGACCGAATATGAAAATGACTAAAAGGAGTAAAAACAAAAAGGTGTTGACCATATTTTAACTAATTTTGAAAATATGCATTAGTTTTACTAAAAAGAGTTTTCAATTTAAGTTTATGTTAACTACACTTTAGTTTTTGTTTCAGATTTTTTTTCCGTTTTTTTTTCATTTACTTTTAGAGCATTTTAGTCTGCCTCAAACATCATAAATTTGCATTGAAAAGAAAAATTTTCATAAATGGATATTTAATGTAGAGGTAAAGCAATTTGCATATTAAATGAATTTTACCTTTATTTATTTTTTTTGTTTTGGTCTTAGGCACTACACAAAAAGAGTGTTGGAAGTATGGAAATGTTATAAATTTAAACAATTTGAAAATGGAAGCTACTTTATGTGGTTGTTTGAGTTTTTAAAAGGAAATTTGTGAAATGATTAAAAAGATTTTAAGATTCGAAAATTTAGTATATGTTTCTTATAGTGTACCTAAGAGTCGTCTTTAATGAGTAGAAACATTCTTAGTTGTTTTTCCTAAAAGTCTGCAAAACTTCTCTTTGTTGGCTGGTAAAATAGTGAAACATTTAGGAAGAGACAGCACAAGGCTAGAGTAACTCTGTGCTGTGAGTAGTCTAGATAGGAAAACCACATTTTCTTATTAAACTGGTCAATGGAAAAAAATGTTATTTATAAGAGAAAAACTATAAATATTAAATTTTCCTATATTTAATGTTAAATTATAAAATTTTATATTAAACATAAAAAATTTAATATTAATGTTTAATTTACTTTATTTAACCCTCAAATTAATTAATGAAATTCTATCTTCAATTGTAATTTATATTCAATTATACTTAAATTGTTGATGATAAGTATGAGAGTGTATTGCCATTAACGCTTGATTATTTTAATTAATTAAACTCAATAAATGAATTTTATACCCCTTACTATTGCCAACTAACTAAAAACTACTAAAGCAATTTATGCACTTGACTTCATGGCAATTTCCTTTTCAATTCCGTTTTTTTTTTGCTTTTGAGATTTAATTGATTTTTCCTTTTTGTCTTCTAAAACATATGTTGGCACTTTTTGTGTTTTCTCTACTGCTGCCTTTTTCTTTTATAGTTTTTTGTCAATAAATTAATTCAAACTAATTCATTACGAAATCTATGCTTAAACAATGTTTTGCTAAAGTTAATAAAATCTATAAGGATATGGAAAATCAATAGAACTGTTTGTGACAAGCTTTAGAGAAATTTAGTTTGTGTAATAAAAGGCACACATGCCTTTGTTAAGCTTTAATTAAGTTAAATGTTATTTTAGAATATGTATATAAACGTCTACTATACCTTTGGCTCTTTATAGCTATTAACCAAAATAGTACTTTTGAAATTTATAATTTTTTCTCATTTAAAAAAAAAAAATCCTTTTTACAATCTACAACATGTAAATACCCACACATTGATGAATGTTTGTGTCTGTTTTAATTTGTTTATTTATTGTAGACATATGTATGTATATGTGTTTTTTACTTTAACAACATAAATAATACTATACACATACATACATGTTTACTTAAATTTTTTTACACAAGTATTTGTATAGGCTTATGTATGTACTATATAACGTTTACATAAATGTCATCATTATTATGTTGAATATGAGAAAATTTTTTAATTAAAAGCAAAAAAGAAAATAAATAATAAAGAAAAAAAATTTTCATAAAAAACTTATAGTAAAATATTTAAAGCAGAGAAAGGAGTTTGAGAAATATACAGGGAAGTTTCATAGAAAGAATGAAGAAGAGAATTTTAAGAGAAACTACATTATTTACACGCATTTCAGTTTATTTCAAGTAATTGTAGAAGAATAATTAAAAAGAAACTTTGCAACCAAAAACTAAGTAAATTGTGTTATTTACACTGAATATTACATTGTTTACATAAGGTCAAAAATACAAATTGTAAAACAAATATGCTAAAAACAAAAATACACAAATATTTCTTTTGAAAAATTAATATTAAACTTGAATATTACATTCTTTACATTATGTCAATAATTAAAATTATTTTAAAATAAGCAAAAAATTAAAAAAAAAATTAATTTCAATTTCAAAAGTATTTATTTTTTTAATTTTTTATGAAATTTAACATTATTTACATAATGTCAACAATTAAAATTTTATGATAAATTACAAGAATTTTAAATAAAAAACTTTACCAACCAAAAACTAATTAAATTGTGTTATTTACACAAAATTACATTGTTTACATAAGGACAACAATACAAATTGTAAAACAAATATGCTACAAACAAAAATACACTAATATTTCTTTTGAAAATTAATATTTAACTCAAATATTACATTCTTTACATTATGTCAATAATTAAAAATTTTTAATTTATATTACATACTGTAGAGAAGAAAATTCTTTACTTATCTATAAAATTCCCCTTCAAATTCTAAGTTATATTAAACATGTTTAGAGTAGCATCCTTTTTTTTACAGTCACTTTGACCTCACAAGAGAGTTTTACATGAAAATTATGGCAAAAAAGAAAAACTTTGCTCTAAATATACGTATGTAAGTAAAAAAGTATTTGTAACACAAGATGTGTGCGTTTATGTATGTCTAAGTTCATGATTGAGAGTACTATATATGTTTGTATGTATGTAGCCCAAGCCTGCATGCCATTACATTTAGTCCTCTATATAAAGCACAACTACTACACAGACTTATGCATCAAAACGCTTAAATGGAGACATTAAAACATTTATTACAAGTTCACAAAAGTGAAAAATTAAATTAAAATCTATGAGCAATAACAAGCAAATAAAAAAAGAATAAATGAACGAAAAAAAATCTGTAGCTGGAATTCAATTATATGAATACAAGTAGGAATACTTTAAGTACCAAGTATACTTAGATTGGTAGTTAAAAAAAAGAAATATGAAATGTTACCAAATAGCATTACTTACATTATGCAGGCAACTGGAAAATCAAAATGAGTGGAGAAAAAGAAAAAAAACTAAAAATTAAAATTAAATTTTCTTAAAAATTTTTGAACATTCTTTAGAAAAGCTATTTAATGTTACATTAAGATTTTCTCTGTGATTAAATTAAAAAAATCACATTTTCTTGAAAAAAAATATAATTGAAACTTCTAATGCAATGCTTTTTTTAATATGTATGTATGTAAATAATTGACTAGAAAAAAGACACAACTCTTAAAAGTACTTATAAACGTTTAACAAAATTTTTAATTAAAATTTAATTGGAATAATTGGATAATGAATAGATATATAGATATATAGATAGATAGATAGATAGATAGATAGATAGATAGATAGATAGATAGATAGATAGATAGACAGATATATAGATAGATAGATAGATAGATAGATAGATAGATAGATAG
>NW_025810031.1:0-2456 GCF_022045245.1 Lucilia cuprina
GTTAAGGTAACTTGGTGTATTTACAATCCCGCGGAAAGAGGTGCTAACATTAATTCAAGGCTGCTGGGACTATAAACAGATAATGTCATTATTCTTCTCCGATATTAATTGGAATGATTTGACATTGGGGTCAAACCAGAGTATTACATAATATTGGTTATATGGATCTCACACGCCCGAATCAGTTGTTCTTTATGAGTATGTCAGATGAATGAGAAGTATACTGTGATCAAAGATGATGGATGAATGGTACTTACTACATTCCCATACTTACACTACATTCCCATTGCAGTAGTGATGTGTAAAAGCGTTGCATATCTAAAAAACTTTTTAAGCTAAAATGCACAAAACCATAAAGCTCTTATTCTTTTATTTCCTAAAACACAAGTAGTAACCCTCGTTTATGTAAGTAAATATGTATAATTGTATGTGTCTTTTTTGTATATGCAAATTTTTTGCATACCATTCTACTCTTATGCGTTTGTTGGCATTTGCTAATAAATTCCTTGTTTTCTTGTTTGTTTTTATGTCTTATATTTATACACGCGAGAATTTTGTACTCATATACATACACATATTTACATACATACATACAATTCACTAGACTGTGTTCTACTAACTATTGTACATTTATAATAGTTTAAGTTTAAGGACTCAGTGATGAAGAGTAGAACTGTTTGCATTGTATGTGTGATTTTACAAAAAAAGGAAAAGAAGAAAAACTATAGCAGCAGTAACAGCAGATAACAACAATTATAATCCGCTCTTTTGCTAGCTTTAGTTGTAAATAAAGAAAAATGTAAAAGAACAGAAAACACACACACACATGTCGGAGATAGTAAGCGCGCTTATTAAACAAATATGGACATTTAACTTCAACTAAATGAAATTTTTGCACCCTAGGATGGGTAAAGGTGTCCATATGTTACAACCAATTCATATACATCCACTAAACACTACGACTACTACAGAATAGCGAACAACTGCATTTATCTTATATCACATGACAGGTCCTCTGAGTCATGGAAAAAACTTAACTCTTAACAAAGATAGGCGTTCCGACCTTTTCTTCTCATTCTAATAGTAGCAACTTCTCCTATAAACTCTGCAACAAATGTCTGTCAGAAAAACATGATATGATTTTAACATTGTTGTTATTTATTTATTTTTTTCTCAATTATCAGATGCTTTGGTAAAAAAAAATTATTCTTCCCTCCAGGATTTATCCTTAATTTAATTAAATTTTTTTAAATCTCTTGAAGACAAAGTTAAAAGAATAATTGATAACAAACAAATTAAATTACAATGAAATCAGTTGCAGCAATTTTAAATTTATCGCCTGTTATCGGGTAACTGTCGTCCACTAAATGAACACTTTATATTCTTGCAACACTGTAAGCATCCCAACTCCTACTTCTCACCCTCGGCCTGTAGTAAATGTCAGTTTTGAAAATGTTGAGAGTATACAAAGTATAAAACTACAACAACAAAAAACTCATAATTTGAGAGGAGCTGTTAAAATTTACAACAACAAAAAGAAGACAGGACAAATGTAGAGCAGTAGTAAACTTTAGCGCTGCTTGGAATGTTGCTGTGCTGCTGTTGTCATTGTTTTACTGACTGAACATTTGTCGCCGCGTCTTGCATTTAAGCGCTAGACTGACTCTTCACTTCTTTTGTATTTCTTTGGTGGGGGTATGTAATTTTTCGCGCCTTTTGTGTTTTTGTTTTCATTGTTGCAGTTTTTTTTTATTTATTCTTTGTATTTTGGTATTTTACTTTCTTGTAAATGTTTTTCTCCTTTTTTCTGTTCTAAAGGCTGCCGCAGGATATGGAAATTTTTGTGTGCAACTTGTAGGTGGTTATTGTTGCACATTTTACAGTTATGAAATATATTGTTTGTATCTTGTATCTTTCTTCTTTCTACAAACAAACATTTTTCATGCATATTTATATATACACATTTATTATACATATTATTTATACATGTTCTTGTGAATAATAGTTTTTTCCCTGTTCTAACTAACTACATAGTTTGTATGAAAGTAAATGTAACAATTAAACAAATAAACAAATAAACAAAAAAAGAAATGTTTTTATAGATTTCTTCTTAACATGTATTTATGTAATTGCATTTAATGCAATTATGTAAATTATATTTTGCAATTAATTTAAAACAATTTAATTAAATTGAATTTAAATAAAATAAAAGGCTTTTGTTTAAATATAATGTTTTAGTAATATATTTAAAAGGTTTTTACACAATGGAACTTAACCAACTAAAAAAAAATTTAGTTAAAACTTCATGATGGAAAAATTTTCCATAACATTTTTTATTTTTAACACTAGAACTAGAACTGAACTAGAACTGAACTAGAACTGAACTAGAACTGAACTAGAACGAAACTAGAACTGAACTAGAACTGAACTAGAACTGAACTAGAACTGAACTAGAA
>NW_025810032.1:0-1669 GCF_022045245.1 Lucilia cuprina
GTAATTTTAAAAATTGGGCTTTATTTCATTATGAAATAACTCCCAAAAAGATTGGAAATAAAGCCTAATGAAATATTTCCCAAACAAATGAAATAAAACCCAAATATATTAAATTCAACTAAACGTTTTTACTAATTAAAAAAAAAAAAATACTTGTATGGTTTCTACTGCAACCTGACGGCATACTGGACAATTTAATTGATCATTGTTGAGCTTCTAATTTAAGGAAACATTGATAACACAGAGTATAAATATATTTTTAGTTTTCCCCGATCACTTCGTTAACTTACTTTTTAGAGCAAAAGATGTGAAAAAGCTCCATTTTTTAAGTTTTAAATTTTAAAAACCATAAGTACGTAAGCTGTACGTAAAGAAATTGACTATCGCTCGCAATAATAGGTCTTTTCGCGTACTTTCCTGTAAGAAATATACAGTAACTTTGTGATAGAAAGTAATTTTTAATTTACTCTCAATCAAAAAAATATCCAAAAAAATACGCGAAATCCAATTTTTTGTTTATAAACAAAGATTGGTAATGCCCTTTTGCTGAAATCTTAATCGCTAACAAAACACTAAAAAACAAATAATTGTAACTTTGATTTTTCCTATAAATAGATGGATATTTAAAGTTAACAAAACATGTAGTATCATTAAAAATATATTATTGTTTTAAAACTTCATGATACAAACCTATTATTAAAATAAAAATTTACACAAAATCGCTAAGAGAAAGACAAACTAAATTGTTTTAAAAACACTATATTGACAATATTTGTTATGATTTTTCATGACAAATAAACTCTTTTAAAAACTAATTTATGATAAATAAATTTAAAATAAATATGATTAAAAATATTTTTTTAATATTCGTGTGTTATTAATTTATATATTTCTTTCAAAAAATTTAAAATTTACCAAATTTTTGATTACTTTGGTTTGTTTACATATTCATAAATCAAACATATGTTGTAAATATAAATTGGATATTTTTTACTGGGGAAAAATATTCAGTAAAATCAATAAATTCTCTATCAACGAACTGTAATTTTTACCGCTCTCTTACACTCTCGTTGCAAGTTTTTGAACGTACGCGAACGGGATCCAATAACAATTGTTGCAAATTGTTACAAATTATCGAGTATACGAACACACCTAACATTTATTACGACATTCAGCTGTTCAAGTGACATGATGACAGAAGAGGGAAATCATAACATAGTTGTATAACAAATGTACAATCAGTGTTGGCTAACATGATTTGACAAAGATAATATAAAAATAAGTAAGAATGTTATAGTCGGTCAAGCCCGACCATATAATACCCTACACCACAGTGTATTTCGCGGAATAATTAGTTTCCTTCTAAGTTTTTAATTAATTATTTTAAACGTTAAGAAGTACTTAAGCCCTCCCGCCACGACACGGCTTATTCCAAGGGAGAGTAAATATGTTATTTCACATATTCGATGTCTGTAAAAAAAATATATTTAAGGTTAAATATAAAATTTAAGCAATTATTAAACTTTATCGTTTCCAAGTCATCAAGGCTAGTATAAAACTCGGTTTGGCAGGTTTTTGTCCAGATACGAGTGTATTAAACACAATTATGGACTTAAATGCCCTATTCGGCGGGTTCAGTTGTATGGGGGCTAGGTTAAATAATGGACCG
>NW_025810033.1:0-1159 GCF_022045245.1 Lucilia cuprina
TTTTTTACATTTTTGCCCATAGGGTCCACATTTCTTTCAGGGCTGGGAAAATACTTTTGGAGTAAATAGAAAACATATTGAGGTTTCCAAAACTGCTTTCAGTTTTCTCATCCCTGCGAAAATATACCTTTTAGAAAAGTAAAAAATTGTTATATGTTCTTAAAGAAAATTTTATTTTATAAATAAAAGAGTTAAGACACATTTTGGCAAAAAAACGGCAAAAATCTAAAATTTTTTGAATTTTTAAATAAAAAAACGTATATTTTTGGATCTGTAAATGATATTGATCTGAAAATTTTGTTATCTAACTAACAAGAAAAAATTGAGTCCATTTGGTCCAAAATTACGCCCGGTATTCAAAAAAGGCGGACCAAGGTATGGTAAATTTTGTATCACTAAATTTGTTCAAACATATTTGAACATAGTTTTAAATCTTATTTTGATGCATGGGTTTGGTCATAAAAACTATCCGATGAGTTCACTTGAGTTACAAATAAATATTTATCGTTTAAGTTCTTTATGACCTTTAGTAATGATAAGAATACTAGCACTAAAATGCACATTAATTCTCTTTGAATATATTAATCCTCGGAAAGGATTAATAGATGTAAAGGACTTTATAATTTCTCAAGGAATGAGAAATTATAAAGTTTAGTTGTAGCGTGTGGGGAAAAAGAGAAAACACAAGGGAATTAGTTTTAGATAAATAAAAGGGATTTTATTTAATAAATTGATGCTCACCTTTGGCTGGTTTAAAAAGAAGTGAAAGTTTATTACTTTTTTAAATGCCTTGAAGGCTCTTTTCACACAACGTTATAACGGATTCTTATGTTTCGTTAAGTTTAATACATAGTAAATAAACTAAATACAGTTTAGTTTTGTAAATAAGTTAACTATGTATATAAACTAGGGTTTACAAACGTATTTAAATTCAAATAGAACAAAAGGGAAATGCTTACAAACTAATAATTCATTTTTATATAAATTCAATTAAAGAAAATAATAATAAAATAATAAAAAATAATAAAATTCTAACTAACAATCAATTCAATATAATTCAGTTCTTAATGCTAATTTGGACATGGCGCCCCTCATTGCACTTGGGCAATTAGTTGTTTGTGTGGGAAACGCATAGTACGGCTGCTAGGGAGCGAATGGC
>NW_025810034.1:0-1902 GCF_022045245.1 Lucilia cuprina
TCTAGTCTATAGTCTAGTCTATAGTCTAGTCTATAGTCTAGTCTATAGTCTAGTCTATAGTCCAGTCTATATTCTAGTCTATAGTCTAGTCTATAGTCTAGTCTATAGACTAGTCTACAGTGTAGTCTATAATCTAGTCTATAGTGTATTTTATAGTCTGGTCTATAACCTAGTCTATAACCTAGTCTATAGTCTAGTCTATAGTCTAGCCTATTGTCGCGTCTATAGTCTAGCTTATAGTCTGGTCTTTAGTCTAGCCTATAGTCTAGTCTATAGTGTAGCCTTAGTTTAGTATATAGTCTATAGTATACTCTTTAGTCTAGTGTATAATCTAACTTTAGTCTAGGCTATAGCCTAGTCTATAGTCAAGTGTATAGTCTAGTCTATAGTCAAGTGTATAGTATAGTCGATAGACTAGTCTACAGTGTAAACCGTTCATACATATACATATGTTTTGTTTTTGTTTTAAACAATAATCATTGGACAACAAAAGATTTGTTACCATGCTGAACATTTTCAAAAAACAAAAATGGATAATTTTGGACACATGTTTTATTTTGTGGGTGTGAGGAACAGACACCAGGAAACATATGGTTTTTATGGCAAATTTTTAGCATGAAATATTCCTACTAATGGCAATGAATTTTCAATTGTAGGCAATTTACACACAAGTGACACTTGCAAAAAATTGGCATTTTTGTTTTTACTTTTCCATAATCGAACTAAGTAAAGATAAACAACAATGTCGGAGGAGGTAGTAGAAGTAGTATGTGAATTACATGAAAAATGGATTTCAGTGTATGGAAGAAATGTATTCTTGTTTAAAGTATTCCTTGTACCAACAGCTTAAGTAAAAGATTTTTTCATTATTATTTAGCAAAACTTTTTTTTTCAGCTTAACAAATGTCCATCTTTTCCAAGTCTATGCATTTGGTTGGGTTTGGACATCAAAATTCTTTTAAAATCAAAAAATATTTGTGCACTTTGCATGCAAAACATTGTCTACTCATGTATTTTCCTGTTTTATTTCTACACAATTTGTAGCTGAAGTAATTGTTTATGTTTTTGTTGCTGTTGTGTATAAGAGGAAAATTGGATTTTTTTTGTTGAGTTTTAAGTCAGTTTGTCTAAAGAGTAACTATAACTTAGAAAATTTACCACGTCTTTTACCACTTGCCCTTTATCGAGATACTCAAATGAAAATGATATAAATGCTTCTTCATGTGACACAATTCCAGTAGCAATTGTTTGGTCAAAACAAAAATTCTTTAAATTCTAAACATGAAATGATAGAGGGAATTGAAGTTAGAAATTTAACCACAACAAACATACATATCCATGTATGAGAACTATAATGTTTGTTAGGTATGTGACTGTGGACCAACCACTGACAAGGTAACATAAACCAAGTGTAACAAAAAATCAAAAAAAAAATCATTGGATGTTGTAGGTTAATGGTTTCTTAAGGATTAATATGGTAAAGATGAAAGTAAAATTAGACAAAATCCTCAAAGGCGATTGTGGTTCCTTCGGATAATAAAAGTTTAAGAATTTTGATATTTTTGGAAATTTCTGTTTAAGTAGAATACTTGAAAAAGTTTTTAAAATTATAAATAAAAAAATTTTAGACTAGACTATAGAATAGACTAAAGACTCTAAACTAGAAACAACACTGTGGACTGGAATATGAACTATATTGCAGACCAGATTGTAGACTAGGCTAAAGCCTACACTATAGACAAGCCTATAGTCTACAGCCTAGAATTTAGATTATATACTAGCCCATAGACTAGTCTAGATTTTAGACTAGACTATAGACTAGACTATAGACTAGACTATAGACTAGACTATAGACTAGACTATAGACTAGACTATAGACTAGACTATAGACTAGACTATAGA
>NW_025810035.1:0-1417 GCF_022045245.1 Lucilia cuprina
ACTGAACTAGAACTGAAGTAGAACTGAACTAGAACTGAACTAGAATTGAACTAGAATTGAACTAGAACTGAACTAGAACTGAACTAGAACTGAACTAGAACAAGAACTGAACTAGAACAAGAACTGAACTAGAACAAGAACTGAACTAGAACTAAACAAAATCAAAAAAAAATTGATTTAAGTCTTTAAAAATCTATTTAATCATTCTTTGTGTCCATTTATAATCATTTTCAATATATAAAAAAAAAAACAAAATGATTTTTTTCTCATTTTTCAGTTAACCATGATGTGTGTTCTAAATATGCAGAAAAGCAAAATGTGTGTTCATTCATTAAGCTTCAATGAACAGTAGTTGTTTTTAATGTTGTTGAGCATTGTGTGTACTACAGCGAAAATCACTGATAAAGAAAACCTTAATGAATGAGGGAGGGAAACGAAAACAACATAAAATCCAAAGCGCTAAGCAAATAGAAAATTATTTATGATTATTTACCGTACAACAACCCATTCACGTGAGTTTGGCGATGATATTGGTGAGGAGAAAGATTTTAGTGTTGTTGGCTGCTGCCGTTTCACATAATGTTATGGCTGATACCAACACTAATGTCATCAGCATTTTATGTGTGAATCGCAGTTGTTCTACATTTGACCTGTTAGAATTGAACACCTACTGCCCACTGTTACAAAAACATATGCCCAAATGCTCTATACACTATTTTACTTTAATAGTTCATTGTAGAGCATCAATTGAAATTCCCGATCAAACGAATGTTTTCAACTCACGCACAGAGGAAGAGAGTGAGCGGAAAGCATTAAAGTAAAACCATTCTATATACATGTTATACATACTTATTCATGTATATTCATTGTAACCGCATTTGGACAGGTAGATAGAGAAATGTTTTAGGTGCATCTATGGTTTCCTTTAAGCTCCTTTTATCATTCCTCTTCTTAACCAAATGAAATATATTTGCCTCATCAACATCAGCACTACATACACATGAACGCATCCATAATAAACCAAATTCACCGCAATGAAGATACATTAGTTGACCGTACATTCTCACATAAATATACATTTAGATCCATCCATAAACAGAGTTCAGAGGTTTAGCAAATATTTGAAAAAAAATTAAATTAAAAACATACGAAAATACGTAAATCTGATATGCAAAGTATTTTTGGAAAAATTAAGCCAAACAAAAATGTTAAAGACTATTAAGTATAAATATGATAAAGTAATCTCAATTTTTTTTCATTCTGTTAAAGTTACAGCCTCAGTTATGTTCTAGTTCAGTTCTAGTTCAGTTCTAGTTCAGTTCTAGTCCAGTTCTAGTCCAGTTCTAGTTCAGTCCTAGTTCAGTTCTAGTTCAGTTCTAGTTCAGTTCTAGTTCAGTTCTAGTTCAGTTCTAGTTCT
>NW_025810036.1:0-1658 GCF_022045245.1 Lucilia cuprina
AGTTCTAGTTCAGTTCTAGTTCAGTTCTAGTTCAGTTCTAGTTCAGTTCTAGTTCAGTTCTAGTTCAGTTCTAGTTCAGTTCTAGTTCAGTTCTAGTTCAGTTTCAAATTCCTTTATAAAGATGCGGAAGTCCGAATATCGGGTCATTGGCCCGAAAAGTTATAAATTGTAGGATATTGTGAGGGTTTAAAAAATTAACAACTTTCTCAGCCTTTAACTTAAATTCCCTACCAATTTAAAAACCTTGACGAAAAAAAGTTGTAAACAAAAAAATTTAAAATCAATATAGCAAAAATAACTAACTAAAAATATTTAGCAATTTTATTTTTTTTCCATTTGCGATTTTCCATTTTGTTGTGAGAAGGATTAAATAGCACAAAGTGGAACCACTTTAGCGGAAACATAGTAAATAAATGACACTAACATACGACTATATAACTATGCAACAAGAATAACAACAACAACAACAAATGCTCGAAAAAAAAAAACTAAACTTTAACCATCACTTCTAAACCACTTGCTCGGCTAAACAATGTCATGCAATCAGTTTAATGTAAAACTAAAAAACAAACGAAAATAAAAGCTGAAGAGCAGTAAAAAAGTTTTTTGGAAAAAAGAGTTGTAACAATTAAAAAAGTAGCTACAACAAACTATTGAGGGGTGACAGGTGCAGCACGGGAGAGGGAAAAATGTCACATATAAAGTGATGAGCACACCAACAGTTCAACGACTACTGGATGTTGATGTGTTTCAAAGTGATATGGAGGATATGTAAAAGGATGATGAAGCCACTGCCATGATGAAGTTCACTGTTGAGCTTCCGAGTGTGAGGCCATGTAAAAGTAAAGTACTATACATGTTAGAGGTAAAACTGACTGACAGTGACAACAAAAACTAACATAAAATGTAGAGACCAACAACTACTAAAACTTCAACTGCAACAATGACACAATAACAACAAAAACAACAGGACAATAATGATTTTTTGCTTAAAAACTACAACTTTTCAGTTAGAATAGGAAAAGGCCAACAACAAGAACAGTAAAAAATTAACAAAAACAGGAAAGTTTAGAAATACTTGACATATGAGTCGTATAACGAGTGTTACTCCATACAATATACTCTTGCTTTCCTTTCTGATGGCTCAGTTTTTTAAACAAAAAAATAGTTACGGAGTATGATTCCATATAACTCTCGTCTAACAATGTAATAAATTTCATCGATAAACTTGTGAAAACTAACAGCAAAAACAAAACTAAAAGCAATAACAAATCTGAAATTGTTGTACTATTTACAACTGGTATTGTTAACTTAAATTTATGTTAGGAAAAAAGTGAAAAATGTTTTTAACAAGTTTCGCGGACAATTTATATTTGGGATTTTTCGAGTGTTTTTTTAACTTTGCTACACAAATAAAAACCTTTTGGCCACATGGATTTGGTTTTCTAAAGAAAATTAATTATAAATAAAAAAAAAACTTGAGACAAGCTAGAACAGAAATTATGGCATTGTTTTGTGGACAAATTTTCTAGAACAGATTTAGAACTGAGCTAGAACTGAACTAGAACTGAACTAGAACTGAACTAGAACTGAACTGAACTAGAACTGAACTGAACTAGAACTGAACTAGAACTGAACTAGAACTGAACTAGAACTGA
>NW_025810037.1:0-1273 GCF_022045245.1 Lucilia cuprina
TAAAATTTCCTTTTATTTTGTGTTTCCAAAGAATATCCTTTCATGTAAAGGGCTGAAGATGCTCTTCTTATATAAAATATTATGTTTGTCGCGTAACAACTAAAAAAATTAAATTTCTTGGAAAAAATAATTATATGCTTATTAGAAAAAACACTCTGCTTTAGACATCTTTTTAGCCTTGATTTGCCCAAAATGTTTCTCTAAAGGAGTCATATTTTTTTTTCTGGGCAATAATTTTTTTTATTATTTTCCTTTTTTTGGCTGTTTGTGTTAAGACAACACGTTATTCGTGCTCGTTTCATGTCTAAACGCACACAAAAGGTGTAAATTTATTTTTTGATGAAACCATGTTAAGGAAAAGGGGAAAGATAAAGAACAAAGTAGAAGAGTTTGATGTTAAAGAACATTTTGTGAAAACTTAAGGGGTTTTCAAGAAGAAAAAAAAAACAAGAAATAATCTTGAGTTTATTGTTTAATAAATCTAATTTATGATTAACTTTATATTTTTGTTATTACGTTCGTAACAAAAAGGGTTCATTTCAAGTGGGCATCAGCTGGTGCTTGAAAATAAAATTCTCGTAATTTGGTTACGGAACGTAAATTTGGCGTTGTTAATGTTGTGTGGGAGGGAAAACTATTTTATTTGTATTTTTGGGGGAGTAAAACTTAAATAAATATAAAAAGGAATTTAAGAAAATTGTTATGAGAATGACTTGAAATGTAAAGAAATGTTTAGGTAAAGGTCTACAATAGAAAATATACACTATATGCTCCCTTCAAACAAATTTTGCAAAAAACAAAAATTCCCATTGACCTGTTTACAAATACTATTTAGAACGATTGCATGTCCACTAAACTGCCACCTTTTGACGTATGAGTAATAAAAATTTCGTTTGCAATTTTTCAAATTACTCAAACACATATTTTTAACGTATGTCACGCACATAAAGTCCTGCTTCCTCACATATACTACATGTACATAATGTATATTATATACACACTTACAGCTTGTACTTAACAGGAATTCTAATCGTTTGTATAGAAATTTATGAGGTTAAACTCGGAAAAAAACACATATTTATGGTTTTACGTGGAAAATTATTTGTTCTAAACAAATAACCAATCAATTTGACAAATAATCGATTAAACGTTATTTATTGTATGTAAAAAAAATAAATAATAAGACAATAAAATTGTTATAAACATGACACAATAAAGTAAATTTTAATTGAGTTGAAATTAAACACAGAACAAGAACAGTATTTCAACAGAA
>NW_025810038.1:0-2335 GCF_022045245.1 Lucilia cuprina
TCTAGTCTATAGTCTAGTCTATAGTCTAGTCTATAGTCTAGTCTATAGTCTAGTCCATAGTCTAGTATTTAGTGTAATATATAGTCTAGTCTACAGTCTTGTCTATAAATTAGTCTTTAGTCTACTCTGTAGTCTGCTCCATAGTTTAGACTATAGTCTAGTCTATAGTCTAGGCTATATTAAATATAGATAAATTTTTTAATCGGGATAAAATAAACATATAACTGTTTCCTAATTTTTAATATTTTACACCTTCTCAGATTCTAATTTAGATCTAGAACTTATCTAATATTCCATTAGAAAATCAATGTTACAAATATTGACACAAACCTATAATGACATGTTTTTGCGTTAATGTTGATTGCATTGTAGTTGTTACCAATGTTAGTTGTTAGTTCTTTGGCACGCAAATAAAAAGACTGCACAGAATTAAAAATTTTTCAGAGACTTAATGATTATGATTTTCTTTAAAAACATCCAGAATGTGTTGGAGCTATTGCGGTCCATTCGATGGAAATTAGCTTAAAGTATTTTAATCTTTCAAAATTGATGTACCTATAAAATAAGTATATAATCCATGTACACACTATAATAAGTGAACAACACCACATCGTTGTTATCCTTTCAGCATCATCTCATACAGTCATTGTCATTCAACATTATAGTCATCATAACTGTCATGGTTATTTGTAAAACACCATGTTGGTTTGTTTGTTCGTATACCGTTTATTGAGAATGAGCCTGATGTATTTAGACAACAGAAATGTACAATATTTTGTTTTTAATAATTATATATTTAATGTAGAAAGAAGAATAATATTAATTATTTGTAAGTCATTACTATACTACTTCTTAGCAATGCAAATGGTAAGTAGTACTAATGTTGGCCATATACGATTCAATACATTATTTTTGATGCTAGGCTATGTTATAGGTATAAAATGGTGACATAATATAGTCCTGCTACCACTTGATAAGCTGTAGGGTGTTGAAAATAAAACACCTGCGTGTGTATGTATGTATGTCACCAACACAGTTGAATACAAATGACAATTGCAATTTCAGCACATTTTTTTTTTTCTCCAGCTCGGCATAACCAAAAATATAGAAACAAACATAACTAAACTGCTATCCATAGCTGCTGCTGCATATGATTCTAACTATGAGTTTAGTGCAAAAAAAACAACAACAACGACTAAACTTAATAACTTTGGCAGTAGTAACACTTTTTTAAACAAATTCAAGGATAATGGTACACATAAACACAAAGTACATGTTTTAATATTCAATTGGTAGAAAGAAAATATGAATGCTTAAATTTTGAGAAATTGGGCCAAAAGCTGAAAGAAAAATTTTAAATTTATTACATAAAAATCCTTGATTTTTATGTTTCTTTTCATTTTTAGCATTTTGATTGATAATTTCACTTTAACATTGTTAATATTTTATATTTCTTAAGCAATGTCTGTCATTTTACCTCCCCTTAAGCTGAAGAAAATGTTCGAATATTTCAAATAAGTATTATCTTATCTGCCAATGAACAATGCAAAAAAAAAAGGAAATAAATATAAGGAATTACACATTTTTTAACATGAAAAAAAATAAATAAATAAATGAAATCGCATGTAATATTTCTTACTTAAGATTTATACTTGTGTTTAAGTAATACATGGTAAAAACCTATTTTATAAAGTTATACTACGCACAAATCCAATAAAGACTTGAAGTGATAATTTGCAACTAAGGATTGGCGAGTTACATGTGTGAGGGCTTTGATTTAGACTCCACTCTACTCGAAGCTCTCGTAGGAACTTAAAACGAGCTGTAAGATATATTAAATACTAGCTATACCCAGTGTGCTTTAAAATCCAATATACCAAATGTTCATATTGAACTCAAAGATTTCGTGCAAAATTTGAGGATTTTTGGTGTAAAAGACATATATAATTAATATGGGGGTCCCATATTCCTTAAACAAAGTTTGCCCTTTTCACCCAAAAATGTTCAAATGGATATTAAAGTTCTTCGTGCATATTTGATTCATATGGGACGTGCTACGACCCCATTGGTAGTTCGCCAATATACTATTACCCAAAATTTTTACATGGATGTTAAAGTTTTTCGTGCATAATTTAAAAATTCTAACTCAAATAGTTTCCCAGATAGGCGAATTTTTGTATTCAATTTATATGGGAGGTGTCACGCCGCTACTGCTAGTCAGCCCTTTTTTTCCTTAAATAATCATATTGAGACTGTGCTTCCCGCATCCCCCCGGGGGCATGTTACCTTGGCGAAGACCTCCGCCTTGGTGTTATTGCATTCCCGGGGTATAAAG
>NW_025810039.1:0-2119 GCF_022045245.1 Lucilia cuprina
CTATAGTCTAGTCTATAGCCTAGTCTATAGTCTAGTCTATAGTCTAGTATATAGTCTTGTCTATAGTCTAGTCTATAGTCTAGTCTATAGTCTAGTCTATAGCCTAGTCTATAGTCTAGTCTAAAGTCTAGTATATAGTCTAGTATATAGTTTAGTCTATAATGCCTAAAGTCTAGTCTACAGTCAAGTCTAGTGTATACTTTACTCTATAGTCTAGTGTATAGTTGAGTCTATTTTGTTGTGTAGTCTATAATACAGTTTATAATAATACAGTTAATAATAATCTAGTCTATTTATTTGTCTAGGATCGAGTTATTAGTTTAGTATATAGTCTAATAAGATATACATATGTTTTTGCATTACTGAAAATTTAAACTGATTTTGCCCCTTAATATGCCATAAGAGAAACATAAAAAGTCTATACATCTGTCTTCAGAATACAACTAGAACATGTGATGCAACTTAAGCCGGCGAGGAAAGAAAACAAAGAATACATTTGGCTTCAACACACGTTAGGGAAAATGCAAAAAAAAACCAACCAACTTGGATATGACTACAAGAAATCAAAGAGGCAGAAAACAGCAGGACATTCAGCCTAGCAACGAGCTTAACATTCACAACCAACTGTAAAACTATTTCTACATATTTAACATGGGAATTGCCAGAGGTAGCTTTAAGAGTTTACAATAAAGAAAAAATAGATGAATGTTTTGCAAAAGGATGCAATATCTAGGAGTCAACAAACAGGTTTGTAGGTATAAGTATTGTAGCGTTTAAATGCCTTGTGCTTTCCTGAAATACGAATCCAATTAACTTGTTTGTGTATGAGTTAGAGTTCGATTTGAGAAAAAGGGAAAAGAAAGACTGAATCTCATTTTCTGTCTGAACTTTAACTGTAATAATATTTTGTTTTTCTTTTTTTCGCTTTATTTTATTTTAAAGAAGAAAAAAAAACTTTTTTAAAGCTATCAGGCTTTTAAAGAAACCAGTACTCAATAAATGAAACGTAAAAGGACAACAAGCTATTTTATTTCCAAACAAGGGTTTACAAACAAACTAACGCAATAATATTTGTAAAAAAGGGGAAGGACATCAAAGAAAAAAATTATGATAAAAACCTAATATTAATAATTGTTTTAGAAATTGAAGATAATAGATTTTTATTTTAAGTGTTTAACCGAACTTCAGTTATTTTTGTTTTTTGTTATAAAATTTAAAGCCCTTATTATAAATAAAATTTTGTTACATAAGCCTTTTATAAAATAAAATGTTAATAATACATTTTTTGTTTAATAAAAAATTTATTATGGTTTAAATTTAAAACTTAATCACGTATATAATTACATGTATATGAGGTCATTAAATTGACATTTAATTTTGACTATAAATGGGAATATGCCTGCGGTTACCTTCCCCTTTATACGCTTATGTATATTTATGTTGTACATACATATGTACGTACATATATTAAAGCCTTATATGTGGCAGACGGTAATTTGTAATATTTTTTCTTGGCTTTTATATACTTAAAGATTTATAAAGATAATAAAATAAACGTATTCACGAATATTATCATTATCACGTACATGAAAGTCAAAATGCCGACAAATCTAACGAACATACGCCATAGGTTGGACCCAGAAAACATATGATGAAAGGTTTAAGCAGGAGGTATTCGAAAAAATTCAATAAAGCTGCCTAAGAGCTAGTCTAGTCTATAGCATATAGTCTAGTTCATAATCTAGTCTATTGTCTAGTCTATAGTCTAGCCTTAGTCTAGTCTATGGTCTAGTAAATAGTCTATAGTCTAGTCTATAGTGCAGTCTATAGTCTAGTCTATAGTGCAGTCTATAGTCTAGTCTATAGTGCAGTCTATAGTCTAGTCTATAGTGCAGTCTATAGTCTAGTCTATAGTCTACTCTAAAGTCTAGTCTATAGTCTAGTCTATAGTCTACTCTAAAGTCTAGTCTATAGTCTAGTCTATAGTCTAGTCTAAAGTCTAGTATATAGCCTAGTCTATAGTCTAGTCTATAGTCTAGTTTATAGTCTAGTCTATAGTCTAGTCTATAGTCTAGTCTATAGTCTAGTCTATAGTCTATTCTATAGTCTAGTCTATAGT
>NW_025810040.1:0-1189 GCF_022045245.1 Lucilia cuprina
CTATCTATCTATCTATCTATCTATCTATCTATCTATCTATCTATCTATCTATCTATCTATCTATCTATCAATCTATCTATCTAAATAATCCCTTTACTTTTAAGCTCTTACTAACTTTAAATTACATTTAAGAAAACATCTATGAATTTCCAAAAATGAAACTTATTGTAAGTATACTAATCATACCTAAAACTATAAACAGCTTATAAATATTTAAATTAAAATTATTCGATTATCATCTATGTTGTGGCCTCAGGATTCATGATTTCATTATTTTATATGCCTTTGCAATTTTTTTCTCATAATTCTTTCTCATATTTCTTATTTTGTTTTGGCATGACTTTGTTCTCTAATTTAAAAGTAATTTATTTTAAAAAATTATTTCTTGTGTTCTCTCATACATCTACAATTTTCTTTTCGTATTTAGGCCTTATGAATAAACAAATTTTGTGTTATGTTTTTGCACATGTAATTCCTTTATATTTTTAAAATCCCTGTAAAATTCCCTTCAATTTGTCATTAGCATTACAGTAAACAGTTTTTTTTTTTTTTAAGAAAAATATTCTTAAAGAATATAAGTAAATATATGAAAAAAATCTTAATATTCATGCCATTACCATGTACCAGACTTAGGCACATAAAAGCAAGTACTAAGAAAGCAACAACCAAAATCATCATCATCGCCGTTTCGTTGTAGTAGTCGACGTGGTGGAGCTCATCTTAAATGCCTAACACGCAAAATTGTTTAAGGATAAACATATCCTTGACGTTTAACATTAAATAGCTACTCCTACTCTAGGATTTTGTGCACCAAAGAAATGTAAGAGTATGTTAAATGTCTTTGTGTGTGTGTTTAAATAATTCAAATCCTGTGTATTGTATAAGAAGTAGTTCTGTTGTTTTTCTCTAATATTTGCTGATTACTGAACCATATAATTTGCAATTTTTTCAATGCTTAATATTTCTTTTGAAAGAATATTTGACTATAAAAACGTTTAGGAGAGCAATAGAAAAGTTGTGAGTGAAACAGAGATATAGAAAGAAACAGAAACATTTTGTTGAAGACACCCTACTTTCATAATTCTAGTACAGTTCTAGTTAAGTTCTAGTTCAGTTCTAGTTCAGTTCTAGTTCAGTTCTAGTTCAGTTCTAGTTCAGTTCTAGTTCAGTTCTAGTTCAGTTCTAGTTC
>NW_025810040.1:1384-2708 GCF_022045245.1 Lucilia cuprina
TTCAGTTCTAGTTCAGTTCTAGTTCAGTTCTAGTTCAGTTCTAGTTCAGTTCTAGTTCAGTTCTAGTTCAGTTCTAGTTCAGATCTAGTTCATTTCTAGTTCAGTTCTCGTTTAGTTCTGGTTCATTTCTATTTCATTTCTAGTTTAGTTCTGGTTCAGTTCTGGTTCGTATATATTCTAGTTCAAATACTGCCCATAAAATTCGCCATTAGCCTACAAATTGTACTTTTTCTCTCTATTTTCAATATGACTCCCTAATTTTTGGCGCTTATTTTGAATTCCTAAGCTGTTAAGCAACTTGATAGGAAACAAACCCAAAAAGGAATACATATTTTAAAATTCCAAAAACAAAACAAATAAAAAAAGCATTATTCAAATTAAGAAAACATATGTTTAAATTCAAAACTTCTTAAAAAAAATTCCTCGCCCCTAAACAACAAGTTCAAAGTTATAAAAACACAATTTAAAACGTTTTCGTCGTCTTGCTAACAATGAATAGTTCTTTGAAAAAAATGAGCATAATCTACCAGAATAATTGTAGGGAACGAAAACTGTATGACAAAAAGAAAATAATTAAAGGTGATTGCCTGTTCGTCACTCAAGCGTTACGTCTGCTTACTTACACATACCATAATGACTATTTAGACTAAACTAGTTAGTTTAAATTAAGGTTAAACAGTATGTGTGTGTGTGCATATCTGTTAAAGTCCTTAGACGTGCGTGTACCCTGTAAAATATTTGGTCAAGTAGTTTTTATACGTAAAAATTTTAGGGTGGCTTACACTTTGTTAAGGTTTTTTAGTTAAGTAATGTTTATTCTTTGTGTTTTGTGTAGTTATCTAAGAAAATTTCCGTTAAAATTTGATTATTTATTATAAATTTTTAATCATACCCTTTTCTTTGTTGTACTGTAATGTAATTGTTGTTCACTGATGACGTGTAATGTACGTAAAGTGAGGGAGTTATAGAACATTATCTTCTAGAGTTTATGTACATAAATTATGTAATAGTTTAAAAAAAAACTTTAAATTGTTTGTGAAATTAGGAATTTTATACTTTTAAACTTTGGTTAACGTATAAGGAAACACCTATGTTAGAACCCACCTCCTACATGTATTTAATATTAAATGGAACAAAACTTTTAATTTAAACAATTAAAGAAATACAATCTTCAAGGTCTTAAGATTTTTGATAAAGTTAGCTTACGTCCACGCTAAAAAACTGAACTAGAACTGAACAAGAACTGAACTAGAACTGAACTAGAACTGAACTAGAACTGAACTAGAACTGAACTAGAACTGAACTAGAACTGAACTAGAACTGA
>NW_025810041.1:0-1600 GCF_022045245.1 Lucilia cuprina
CAGTTGCACTTTGTTTTGGTGTATAATTTGTGGCATAATGAATTTTTAAAAAAATTGGATAGATCGGTATATTTATTGGTACAGGTTTGGAAATGCGGTAATATAAGGTTCCGATATGGCTGCAAATAACATTGAGAGTTTTCACGCTATGACAGTCATTAAGGCATCATTTTAAAGCATTGTGATTGCACTTTAATATGGTATATCATTTGTAGCATAATGTGTGTTTTTACAAATTGGTCAACTTGATAGATCGGTAGAATTATTATTCTATGTTTAATTAACGCAGTAATCTGAGGTTCCGATATGGTTGCAATTAACTTTGGCAGTTTTCGTGCTAGGACAGTCGTTTATGCACCATTTTAAAGCATTAAAATTGCCATTAGTTTGGGTATATAATTTATTGCATAATGTATATTTAGAAAATGGCCCGTTGGATAGATCGGTAGAATTATTTTCCCAGGTTTAAAAAGGCGGTAATTTGAAGTTCCGATATGGTTGTGAATAACTTTGGCAGTTTTCGTGCTATGACAGTCATTTATGCATCATTTTAAAGCATTAAAATTGCCATTTGTTTTGGTATATAATTTGTTGCAGAATATATTTTTAGAAAATGGCTAATTGGATAGATCGGTATAATTATTTTCACAGCTTTAAAAACGCGGTATTTTAAGGTTCCGATATGGCTGCAAATAACATTGGCAGTTTTCACGCTATGACAGTCATTTAGGCATCATTTTAAAGCATTATGATTGCACTTCAATATGGTATATCATTTGTAGCATAATGTGTATTTTTAGAAATTGGTCAATTTGATAGATCGGTAGAATTATTGTTCTATGCTTAACAAGTAGGAAAGTATAGTCGGGCATGGCCGACAATATGATACCCTACACCATGAGTATATTTTTACAATTTTTACTTTTATAAAATTTTTATTTTTTGTAAAGAAACTTTTATGTTGAATATTACCATAATTCCAAAATATTTAAGCCATTTATTGATAAAAAAACTAAAAAACTATAGTTTTCATGTTATTGCAGTCGTTTATATATCTTTTTATTGTATTATAGTTGCCATTTGTTTTGGTATATAATTTGTTGCAGAATATATTTTTAGAAAATGGATTATTGGATAGATCGGTATAATTATTTTCACAGCTTTAAAAACACGGTATTTTAAGGTTCCGATATGGCTGCAAATAACATTGACAATTTTCACGCTATGACAGTCATTTAGGCATCATTTTAAAGCATTATGATTGCACTTCAATATGGTATATCATTTGTAGCATAATGTGTATTTTTAGAAATTGTTCAATTTGATAGATCGATAGAATTATTGTTCTATGCTTAAAAACGCTGTGATTTGAGGTTCCGATATGGTTGCAAATAATTTTGACAGTTTTCATGCCAGAACAATCGTTTATGCACCATTTTAAAGCATTACAGTTGCACTTTGTTTTGGTGTACAATTTGTGGCATAATGAGCTTTTAAGAAAATTGGATAGATCGGTATATTTATTGGTACAGGTTTGGAAATGCGGTAATTTAAGGCTCCGATATGGCTGCAAATATCTTTTATAGTTTTCATGCTATGA
>NW_025810042.1:0-2756 GCF_022045245.1 Lucilia cuprina
AAGTTTCTTTACAAAAAATAAAAATTTTATAAAAGTAAAAATTGTAAAAATATACTCATGGTGTAGGGTATCATATGGTCGGCTATGCCCGACTATACTTTCCTACTTATTAGATTATGCAATTTTCCTTAAAGATTTATTATAATTTCATATGATGACAATATATTTAAATTCTAAAATAATACATTAATGAGCTATTTATTTCTTACATTCTAAAATTTGATATATTCTTTTTTTTAAATAATTCTTATTCTAATGCTTTGGGATACACAATATTTTTTGTTTTTCCCTTTGGTGCGTATACATATAAATCTGAGGAGTTTCCTACTCAAGAACATGCAACGTAAAGTATGTGAAAAACATGGATTTTCTAGATTAAGTCCACAAACATGCATGAACTGACCTTGAGCTATGTTAATCGTCATTGCAAATGTTAGGCTAATAGGAAATTGCAGGCGCTTAAAATGGAATGACATCTCCGGTGTGGACTTTCAGGTATAATTGTCGCCTCGATAAGAATGTTCATCATTTTGTTTTTTACTGTTAGTTGTTATTAATTAATATTAGTTGTTATCTTTTATATATATAAACAAGTAAGAGTGCTATATTCGGCTGTGCCGAATCTTATATACCCTTCACCATAGTGTATTTTAAACATCTTTTATAAATTTTAAATTTTTCCCGACTACATTATTATTACATCAAAAGCTTAACAAAAAGAACAACAACAACAACGCTAAACGAAATAAAACACAAAATACACAAGGCATCTAAACCAAAAGACATCTAAACATACATAACGAAAAACACAGAAAAACAAAAACAAAAATAACAACGCAAATCATATTTTTTTGCTGTGTATTTTAGTACCGACCGATTTTGCTGATTTTAAATAGCGATCTTCTCGAAAGCATGTCTAATAGAATTATTGAAGATTCGGATCTCGCCGATTTCTGTGGTCCTCTAAAAACTGATTTCAACAGACAGACAGACCATGGCTTAATCGACTCCGCTATCTATAAGGATCCAGAATATATATACTTTATAGGGTCGGAAAATTATATTAAAGAAATTACAAACGGAATGACAAACTTATATATACCCTTCTGACGAAGGTGAAGGGTATAATAAAGCATTTATTTTGTTCTTTAACCATATTGTGGAATATTTTTAAGTATTATTAACAAAAAAGAAATTTTCTTACAAGAGGGCTCATAGAGGAATAAGGGTAAATATGGGTCTATCCTTATAAATTTTGGTAGAGGAATTAACGTCTCCCCCAAAGTTATTTATGTAGATTTTAATCGTTTTATTAGAAACTATAAGTGAATTTTTGGCATTTCATCAATTTTTGCCTTTTCATCATTAGAAATATTAACACTAAAGTGGCTCCAACAAAATTTGAGTACTCTAACTGTTATATTAATTCAAATATACGGATTTTATATTTTCTTAATATGGGCGTGGCTCGTCGTAGATAAGAACTAATATTAATTAATAACAACTAACAGTTTATAACTGGAAAGTCCACATCGGAGATGTCATTCTATTTTAAGCGCCTGCAATTTCCTATTAGCCTAACAATTGCAATGACGATTAATAAAGCTCAAGGTCAGTCCATGCATGTTTGTGGACTTAATCTAGAAAATCCATGTTTTTCACATGCTTTACGTTACATGTTCTGGAGTAGGAAACTCCTCAGATTTATATGTATACGCACCAAAGGGAAAACAAAAAATATTGTGTATCCCAAAGCATTAGAATAAGAATTATTTTTTAAGAAAAAAAGTATATATTAAATTTTAGAATGTAAGAAATAAATAGCTCATTAATGTATTATTTTAGAATTTAAATATTATATTATAAAAATTGCAATATTATTGTTTATGATTTTTAGAATTTTAATATAATATCTTGAATTACCTTTAAATTCGGAATGTAAATAAAGGCCTTCTAATAAAAAAGGTTTCCCTTCTCTGTATATTAGTGATTTTATTTCTTTTTTACTTTACAAATTGTTTTACGGTCTTATTTATTCGAAGTTCAAAAAATGAATAGAATGATTATTAAAAAATTTTTAATTTGCATAGCAAGTGAAACAGATTATTAAAAAAGGAAGAAATAATAACAATAACAACATAATGGTAAAAACAGTTAATTTTGAGTTACTCTGTGTGTTTGAGCTGATTGTCATTACATTAGGTTGTTATTAACACATTACTAGTGTATAGTGAGAGCTAATTTTACATTGAGTAATTTTGTTATTCTTTTAAATAGATATAAGAGAATATAAAAATATCCCAATATTATAAATAGTACAGTGGGTACTCGAATAGTGTTATTAATGTTTATAACACTCTTCTTAATTATTAATTATTAATATTATTTATCTATTTGAAGTTATTTGAATAATTTCACAAAAAAAAATAGGAAAAGCAAATGGTTGAAGAAAAAATTTAGTTTTCTGCAACATACTCCCCTCTAGGAAGGACAAGGATGGCCTATCGTTGGGAGTGTTTTGATTTAGTCAGTAGACTGCGCTATGCTCCGACTCACAGCCTTTGAGCTAGGCTCCATCCTTCTATTCGAGGTTGTAGTTTTGTACTTCAGTGTAGAAATTTCTTCGGTGGAATCTGTAGGTAAAAAATATATTTTAGAAATTGGTCTTTTCATGATTTTATTTTTCGTTAGTATGGATACTACCCGCACCCGACCATCAAGGCCAGGGTGTATCTCTTGAATACGACCTAATATCC
>NW_025810043.1:0-3041 GCF_022045245.1 Lucilia cuprina
CTGTTCTAGTTCTGTTCTAGTTCTGTTCTAGTTCTGTTCTAGTTCTGTTCTAGTTCTGTTCTAGTTCTGTTCTAGTTCTGTTCTAGTTCTGTTTTAGTTCTGTTCTAAGTCTGTTCTAGTGTTGTTTGAGTTTTGTTCAATTTCTGTTCCAGTTCTGTTTTAATTCGGTTCTAGTTTTATTGTTTTTCTAATTCTGTTTTTTTATTTCACTTTTATTTTAACTCTTTTTCTTGAAAGTCATGTTATTTTCCTTTTTCTCAAATTGCCTTATCTTGAGCTTAATTTATGTCTTAAACTTCCTACAATTCCTTATCACAAACCAAATAAATTTTAAACCTAAACAAAAAAATGTATTTCTAAAAATCTGCAGCATATTTTTAGGAGAAAAAACTCAAATGCTCCCTTTTACCCCGTAAACAAATATTACATTATTTATGATATTTACTTAACTATTTAGTATGCAGCAGGTTTACTCTTCTCCTAGGACGAATACAACCACATATCAACCTAACGGAAAAAAAGCTTATAAAGCATAAATGTGCAAAAACAAGTTAACTTTACCTTAGTAAGAGAAACTAAACAAAAAAAAACACACTCCATACAACAATAAAGTTAAACATTAGATTCACCTTTTTTGCAAATAGTATAACAAACAACAGCATCATCATCATCAGGGTTTGTACTGTTAGCAAATATTTTACTCTTTATAGAGAGAAAAAAAAAGAAAACGTTTGGAAAAAGAAGTCTAAACAAAAACCAAGCACGTGACTTAAATACAAATGATGACCACGAATAAAAATGTGACTCAAATAAACCTAGATTGTATATATTTAACCACAAATCAAAAATCTAATAAAAAAATATATATTACGCCAAGAAACTCTCACAGATAAATTTTATACATTTACACGTTTAAATTAAGAGATTTTTGCATGCAGGTGGGTGTTTAAATGTATATGTAGGGGTGATTTAAGATAGAACTGGAAGGGAGGGTAGTAACACAGCATTAGACCTAGTTTAAGATTTAGCTTGAAAGATTGTTAATTATTTTATTTAAGACATTTTAAAATTACTGCTAATAAATTTCCAGTAAAACCCTTTTTTTTTCTTGCCTTAAAAACTTTAAGCCTTAAAATATGCTTTAAATAATAAACGAAGAAATTAAATGACCTAAAAGTAAGCATTATAATGGTCAATTTTATTGTAGTTTATATACGACTGTAAATCCTTTTAATCTTTGTAAAGCAATAAAGCAAAAAAAATAAAGACACTAAAAAAGAATTTTGCTAAAAACAACAAAAACATAAATAAAGAAAAATTTTAGAAAGCATATAAATAAATTTTAAATCGCCCCAAAGTAGGCTACAAATAAATTAACCTTTTTTTTTGAAAACAAAATCTCATATATTATAAAGGAAAATCCTCTTTATAACAGGAGAATTTACAATAATAAATACAAACAAGACAATAAGCTGGGAAATAAATATTAAGAAAAAAAAAACAAGTACAAATATTTATAAAATAGTAACCTAATAGTAAACTTGGCCTTCTTAGAGATATAAGACTCATACATATAAACATGTACAAGCCCTATAAATATGCTACAAAAAATAGACACACATTTGCCATGTTTAATTGTCTAACACAAGTGAAAGCTTAAAAACAAAAGCATTTTACAAATACAACTTCCTCTTCAGCTTCTCATTTTTAATGTTTCTCTCCCTTTTCTATTCATTGTATACTTTAAGGGGCCCATTACCTTATTTTTTTGTTTTTAACAAAACAATAAATTTACAAATACAATTTTAACATTTTCTCTTATTGTTGCAAACGTTTGTGTGTTTGTATGTCACTGTAAAATGAGACAAGACAAAGTATGCTATAAAAAAAAACTCTAGTAAAAAACACAAATTAAACGAACAACCAAGCACAAGACAAAAACAAAAATAATAATAGTAAAAATACAACAACAACAAAAATAGAAAAAATGTCAAGTACCTTTTTAAAAAATTTCTTTATTATAACACATCGTTGTTGTACAACAATATTCTAGATTTTTTAAATACTAACCACCCACTACCTCTTAACACTCTTTCTCTCTTTCCCCTTTTGGCCAACTTTATTAGTTTTTACTCCCTCTCTCTCTTTCTCTCTTCTATTTCATACATAGTTGTGGGTAAATAAATGTGCTAAAATGTTTATATTCTTCAATACTCTTTGTCTTTGTATATGTATGTATGTATTTTGTTAGTATTGGTTTGATATTGTTAACATGTAACATAAAGAAGGTTAAGTATACTTGACACTTTGTGTTTAAAGTTAAAATTTATGACAAAAGGTTACGTTAAAATAAGCTCTTACTCGATAATAAGATGAAAATAATAATCATAAAAAATATAATATGAGTACTAAACTAAACTTAAAAAAAAATACAAACAAAAATAAATGGGAAAAACTAGATAAAACAAACTACAACAATGTATCAACTTATTAGAACAAGAGAGCTGTTAGAAAATAATAACAATAATAATAATAATAATAATAATATTGTTACTAAAGTGCTAAAAGACAAACAAAGAAACAATAAATTTAATAAGAAAAAAATAATCTTGAAAAAGTATCATTAATGAGATCGATAAAAAATAAATAATAATAAAGAAAATTATTTTAAGAAGATACTTTTTTGAAAGAAAATTGCCTAAAAAATGCAGAATTAGAATTAAACTTGAACCAGAACAGAACTAGACCAGAACTAGAATAGAACAAGAACAGAACAAGAACAGAACTAGAACAGAACTAGAATAGAACTAGAGTAGAACTAGAACAGAACTAGAACACAACTAGTACACAACTAGAACTCAACTAGAACTCAACTAGAACTCAACTAGAACACAACTAGAACGCAACTAGAACACAACTAGAACACAACTAGTACACAACTAGAACAGAACTAGAACAGAACTAGAACAGAACTAGAACAGAACTAGAACAGAACTAGAATAGAACTAGAACAGAACTAGAACAGAACTAGAACAGAACTA
>NW_025810044.1:0-1039 GCF_022045245.1 Lucilia cuprina
AAATAAAAGATATGAGCAAAAATTCGAGACAACCTCTGAAAATTTAATCAAAAATTGAGATTTTTTATTCACCCTCAAACAGAAATTGCAAAAAACAAAATACATAATCAAACGGTAAATTTTGTTATTGTACTAAAACAAGGCCAAGGCGAATTCAGATAAGGTGGTGGCAGTTCTGCCACCAAGTATTTTACAAGTATTTTGTTTTTGTATTTGGTTTACGTAGATTTCAAAAACATATGTACGCGAATTCATTTGATGAAAAATTTTTGTAAAATGTTTATATTATATAATAAAAAATAAAGATAAAGACATTAAAATTTGTGAGGAAAATATATTCTAAATTTATAATTACGAATTTATATTACGGCTTAATTTGCAAAATTTAAGTGAGTAAAACTTAAGTTAAGTAAATCTTAATATTTTGTGAAAAATAATCATAAAAAAGTACATATTCATGAAAATATTATGTTACGAATGAATGAATACTTGTTGTGAATGGATAATTCTACTCCGGAGGAATTATTTACAATATTTGGCCATAATGTAGCCGGACGGGTAAATACCTCATATGGATTTTGTTATATAAAGCGTTCAGGAACAGACTTTTTTAGTTTATCTCTTTATCTACATAGTGTGTATATAAAACAATATTGTTTAATTTGTTAACATTTAATAGATTTCAAAATTAAGCCATAACGTTTCTTAATATTAAGTGTTCCAAAAGAGATTTTTTAGTTAATCACGTTATCTACACAATTTTAATATAAAATAAAAATCAATATTGTGTAATATGTTAACATTTAATATAAAAAAAATATTTTTCGTAAATAACATATTTGTATACATACCAATTATGCCATTATTTAAATAAAATGATATTTGTTTACGAGATGCTTGGTATATTCAGATTTTTTACATAAATGATTCTAAATATTAACGAAGTTTTTCTCCGTTTAACGAACATTTTTAAATATAAAAATGTAAACAATAACAAACTTTGACAGCTACGTAAACCAGGCGAATTAAGAAAAAAATT
>NW_025810045.1:0-2535 GCF_022045245.1 Lucilia cuprina
AGAACTAGAACAGAACTAGAACAGAACTAGAACAGAACTAGAACAGAACTAGAACAGAACTAGAACAGAACTAGAACAGAACTAGAACAGAACTAGAACCGAACTATATATCAATTGGTACTAGTTTATGTACAAACAATTTTCGGGTACTTTTTGAAATACAAATGAGGACAGTACCATTTTCCCTTTTATTGTACTATTTTCCCCTTTTATACTTCACACCTCATTCTGCTAGCAAAATTACTATTTATATGCTACAACCTAAATATTGTTTATTCATAAGTTGTTATTATTAACTATCGGATATAATTTTATAGCAGGACTATATAATAAAATCTTTGAAAAGTATCATGTGGTGTTTTAGCTAAAGCACAGATTTTAGGTCATTAAGTTATTTTTTTTTGTTGCTTCAGCTTGCTGCCAATTCTTTAACATTTACTTGTTATAAAGTTTATTATTAGCAAAATAATAATAATAGTAGTGTGTAATAAGAATACCATGGTTAAGCGAGAGAGAGAATGGTTAAAAGAAATATTAATAAAAACAATAGAAACTTTTTTATTATAGTTTTCTTATGGAGTTTTTTTTTATTTTGCTGTTTATACTTTTTCTTGGCCTTTTAGTTTATTGTCCATCAATATTGATTGGTTTTCATTTGCTGTATTATTAAATGTAGCATATGTCTATAATAAAAACAAAGAAGGCCACGAAATAAACTTAATAAGCTAAAACAACAATAAAGTTAATAACAAAAAAAATAATAATAATAATTGACATTAAGACACACATGCTAGTAGAGGAATATTTAGTTTAGCGAGCATTGATAAAGAAATAATCAATTTTAGAACGCAAAATTATTTTTTAGATTTGTATCCACGATATGCTTAATGCGTATTTAGCAAAATTTTAATTCTTAACCTTATATTTTAGATATGCGTATGTTTTCGTTTATATTTAAATGAATTTTTAATTTAAAATTTCCTTAAAAAACGAATGACATGTGTATTTGTGATTTAAAAGCAAATCTACTTCTTTTCATCTTTTGTTATCCTTTGGGGACCACTTTGTTAAACGTTTCATATAAAATTTTAAAAGAGTTATGTCATTCAAATGAAATTAGATTTTTTGTAAGATTTTTTGGGGGAATATATAAAATGACAAAGATTTTTAATGGAGTTTTTGCGCTAAAAGAATCTTTGAAGTTTTCTTTTATATTAAAAGAATAATTTTAAAATTGGCCAAGAGTCTTAACAACAAATAAAATTATAACTTTTGTAAAAACGTTTCTTTTAATAGAAAATTTTAATTTTTATTCATAGTTTTTTATTTATTTCAACTTTAGTAAAAATCATAGCATACCTTAGGGCTTATGTTAAAATATCAAAATCATTGCATATTTTTAGGCCAAACAAAAATTTCAATAATTTCATTTTAACAAACAAAAAATAAAAAAAAACATAACGAATAATAAAAAATAACATACAATTGTGAAAACCACAAATCCTCTAATTTCAAATTATAACAAAAAACAAAAATACTTTTTAGTTATAAACAACAACTGTTGGCATATGTACAATATATGGAAATTTCATTTTAAACAATACACGTGGGCATAACACAAATATATATTAAAACAACAAAAACTTATGCACAAAAAAACCTCAAAAAATAGAGAACTTAACCGAGAAAAAAAACAAAACAACTTCAAACATAAATTTGACAAGACCCCAAGGAGTAATCTGTACAATTCTACAAACACATAAACATTGTATGAAATACAAATTAACACATAACAAAACCATATTTTAGAGAAATTTTGCAAAAAAAAAAAAAAAAAAACAATTTAAAAAATATCTACAAAAAACAAAACCAAGCAAATTAAATACAACGCCCATAACAACAACAACAAATCAATTCCAGTGACATGTTAAATGAAAAAGAAAATTTGAAATAAAAAGCAATGAAAAATAGAAATCTTTATAAACAAATTAATTGTTATCATTAAATATATAGCAAAAATGTTTAACATACTTTTGGGGGTTTTAAATCAGTTTAAGGAATTTGTGGTTTTATTCGTATGTTATTCTATTTATGTCTAAATAAATTTTGTTTAATTTATAGTTAAAGACTTTAACAATAAATAACATACTTTTGGGGATTCTATTTGTATTAGAAAAGGGTTCGGCAAGTCAATATATTAATTAAGAAATTGAAAATGAAAGGAAGTTTTTTAAGAAACCAATTTAAGAGTTAAATATATATTATAAGTTAAAGGTTAAAGATTTAACTACAGATTAGACAATAGACTTGACTATTGATTAGACATTAGACTAGACTATAAACTAGACTAAAGACTAGATTAGACTACAGACTAGACATTATATTAGACTAGACTATAGATTAGACTGTAGACTAGACTATAGACTAGACTGAACTAGAACTGAACTAGAACTGAACTAGAACTGAACTAGAACTGAACTAGAACTGAACTAGAACTGAACTAGAACTGAACTAGAACTAGAACTGAACTAGAAC
>NW_025810046.1:0-2282 GCF_022045245.1 Lucilia cuprina
TCTATAGTCTAGTCTATAGTCTAGTCTATAGTCTAGTCTATAGTCTAGTCTATAATCTAGTCTATAGTCTAGTCTATAGTCTAGTCTATAGTCTAGTCTATAATCTAGACTAGTCTATAGTCTAGACTAGTCTAAAGTCTAGACTAGTCTATAGTCTAGACTAGTCTATAGTCTAGACTAGTCTATAGTCTAAACTAGTCTATAGTCTATGCTAGACTATAGGCTAGTCTGGTCTATAGTCTATTCTAGTATATAGTGTATTGTTTAGTCTAGTCCGTAGCCTAGTCGATAGTCTAGTCTGTAGTTTATTCTATAGTCTAGTATATAGTGTAGAATACAGCATTGTCTATTTTCTATTCTGTAGTCTAGCCTATAGTCTAGTATATAGTGTAGACTATAGTCTAGTTTTTAGTATATAGTTTAGTCTCCAGTCAAGTCTATAATCTCTATAGAATATAAAGACAAGTAAATTTTGTTTTCTTACATCATATTTTTGAATAGATAAATATTATAGCCCACTGTGCAATATACATGTTCATGTAGACACTATTTAATAAAGCCCACCTTCAATGCTGCCATTTAAAATTAAGAATGCTCCACTAATTTCGTTTAAATTTAAATAATGAATCTCTAATTTATGTTCACATTATGTGCAATTTTATTAAGCAACCACATACTATTAAAATTAACTCGCTAACCAACCAGTTCATCCATCCCATTCTAGGTAACATTAAAACCAATCAACCAGTAAGTGTGGCGAAAGTTGTTTAGTTTTTCAATTGTTTATTCAAGATTAAAGCAAAAAAAGTAAATGTTTTTTTTATAAAGATGTATGTATATGAAAGACAAATACCGCCATAGGTATGTTTGCTTGTATGCAACTAATATTCAGTCATAGTCGTATGTATACAAGAAGTCGTTAACCGCAATTATTGACCTAAATTGAAAAATAATTTACATGAGTCTTTGAAGATTTTATTTGTGTTTAAATTGTGGTAACAGTAGCATAAAAATAGCTGCAGTTTTTTAATGACCTATTTATTTACAGATGATATGGAAAATAATGATAGTCAAAAGGATGATAACAATGTTATGTTGGTGGTGGAGAAAATGCTGGGGAGAACAATTTCTAGGAGACATTACTTTTTATATAAAAAATTTAAAGAAATTTCTTTTCAACTTTAGTTCCTTATATACACTCTTTAATAAAAATAAACTTCAACGGTTAATTTCTGCTGACAGTGCCATATTTTTGCTGATCAAATTAAGCTTCTTATTCCCCCGTTAATATTTGTTTTTTGCCAGTCAGTGTTTAAAAGTAATTTATCAAACAATAAAAAAATATATAAACATTTCCTATTTTTATGACTCTAACGTATGTACGTACGTCGTTTTCTTAACCCTACCCCCTGACAAGTTTTTGTTTGAAAAATATATACCAAACTGGACCCACTATCCTAAGGCACGAAAGAAACATAATTTTTTTGCCCAAAAGTCCAAGCACATACATACATACATACGTACATTTACTATGTACATAAAACACATGTTAAACTAACACTTCTAACAAGTACGTGACACAAAGTGTCATCCAACACAACGAGAAGTGAATGAATGTGTATGACAAACTAAACTACAGTTACGAGTATGAGTTAAACTCTAAACGTGTGACAGTCATATAAATTGTCACAAAAATTTTTGAAAAAAAAAACATATCAGAAAAAAATAAAATCATAAAATTTATTAAATATCGTTAACATCTTAATGTGATGCTATAACTGTTTACGTACTGAACGTAGTATATGCGTTAGTCATACATATCAGTTTACTTAAATAAATTGTAAGTCATTTTCCGTTTCTTAAGAATCTGTTAACACTAATGTCACTTTAATTGTTAAAAATGTGTGGTACGTGTTTAACTGTAGTTTTGCGGTTTAGATGATTTTAAATTATGAATGTTGTAATAATTTATGGCGGTTTACAGTTTTTAAGTTGAAACGTATTATGCGGTTTAAACTTAGATTAAGAGAAGTTGTAATGAAGGAGTCAAAAGTTAAAGAGAAAATAATGTACCTACCTAACGAACTAACTAACTAACTATTGTCTAGTCTACAGTCTAGTCTATAGTCTAGTCTATAGTCTAGTCTATAGTCTAGTCTATAGTCTAGTCTATAGTTTAGTCTATAGTCTTGTCTATAGTCTAGTCTATAGTCTAGTCTATAGTCTAGTCTATAGTCTAGTCTATAGTCTAGTCTATAGTCTAGTCTATAGTCTAGTCTATA
>NW_025810047.1:0-1303 GCF_022045245.1 Lucilia cuprina
AAAAAAAAATTGAAAGGTATAACAAATTTTTTTCAAGTTTGTTCTTTGACGCTCTTAAAAAGCCAACTAAACCAAACTCAACCGGATCGAAGTACGTGGCAACGACGATGGCATGAAGCCAGACCAACAAGCACTATTCATTTTAAAAGCTCATACAAAGACTATATACCCAACAGTATACCAAGAGATAGAGTATAGCTTAAGAAAAATAATTATTATCAAAGATTTAATTACTTAATTAGGTGCTATTTTTAAATTTAAGCAAAATTTAAAAGTCACTTTAGTGACTTCTAGTAATCAAATGAGTAGTCGGTAATTAAGGTTTCCTAAGTAATTTAAAGTATATCTGAGCTTAACAAGACATATCGAACTGCAGGACAATTCTGTGCATATAGTACACATATACTTTCTTATATTTTCTTTTTAATATTTCCTTATTGCCTTTCCCATAGACACACATACATACTTACTTACACAATATAGTAACTGTATATATATATACAGCATTTTATTCATTTCCCCTCGTAACATTTACGAATCAAACATAAAATGTAGTCAGTAGTAGTTTGGCATTTGCCGTGATTTATTGGTCCATTTCATTGCAAGAAAAAGCCCACAAAAGGACAATATAATAGAATGTGTTTTTTTTCGTATTTTATTTAATATGTTTTTTCTTGTTTTCTTTTTTCTTATATATATGTTCTTTCTACAGCCTATTATGGTTTTGGTCCTCTCTGGCGTAGAAGTTGTTTTTGACTTTTATTTATTCCTATTTGGTAGAAGTAACTTTTCAAAGAACTTAGTTAACAGTATGGCAATTTAATATTGATACAGTATTGTAGCAATTAAAAATATTATTGTAACAATTCATCAAAATGCAGGAGGTTTAGATGATGAGCATTGAAAGCATTATATTAAGATTTAATATAGAGTTAAGAGATGGAAAAATTAGTTAAATATTTATATGTATATTTAGTAGGGTGGTACTAAAATGAAAGCTAAGGATAACCTTTAGTGTTGTTAATTGGTTAATATAAAGTTTCGTCAAAAACTAATTGTTATTAATCGACTACTCAATAGACTAGTCAATCAGTAGTTAACAGACTAGTCTATACACTACTTAATAGACAAGTGTATAGACTTTTGAAAAGACTAGTCATAAATCTCGTCCATTGACTTACACATAGAATGGACAATAGACTAGTTTATATAGTGCAGAGACTAGTTGAAATACTGGTCAATAGACCACTGGAAATACTAGCGCAGATACTAGTCAATAGGCTAGTTCAAATACTAGTACAAT
>NW_025810048.1:0-1804 GCF_022045245.1 Lucilia cuprina
GTCTATAGACTAGACTATAGACACGTCTATAGACTAGACTATAAACTAAACTAGAATAGACTATAGACAAGCATTTAGATAAGCTTTTAGACTATACTATAGACTAGACTATAGACAAGACTATAGATTAGCGTATAGACTGCACTGGACTAGACTATAGAATAGTCTACTGACTTGACTGTAGCCTAGACTATAGACTAGACTATAGACTGGACTATAGATTTGACTATAGACTGGACTATAGATTTGACTATAGACTGGACTATAGACTAGTTTATAGACTGACTGTAGATTAGACTACACACTAAATTAGACTAGACTATAAACAAAATTAAACTATAAAACAGGACTATAGATTTAACTACAGACTGGATTAAAATCTAGTCTACAGACCAAACTAAAGACTTGACTATAGACTAGGCAATATACTAGACTATAATATAGACTAAATTGTAGAGTAGACTACAGACCAGACTATAGACTAGTCTATAGTTAAGTCTATAGTTATTCCATAGTCCAGTCCATAGTCTAGTCTATAGTTCTGTCTGTAATCTAGTTTATAGTCTAGTATATAGCCTATTCTATAATCTAATCTGTAGTCTAGTCGATAGTCTAATATATAGTCTAGTTTATTATCCAGTATATAGTCTAGTCTGTAGTACAGTCTATAGTTCAGTCTAAAGTCTAGTCTATAGTTTGGTTTGTAGTATAGTGTATAGTCTGTTGAATATTCGATTGTCTAATTTATAGTCTAGTCAAAAACCTAGCCTACTGTCTTTATAGTCTAGTCTATAGTCTATTTTGTTGTCTAGTCTATAGTTTAGTTTTTTGTCTTTAATCTAGCCTATAGTCGGGAATTTAGTCTATTTTTACAATTATTTAAAATTTTTTACATCTTTTTAAAGTATTTAATATTTAATTAATGCTTTAACGACCAAATTTTTCTCAAAAATAAAACTATTTTTTATTTAATTTAATTTTCGAAAAAATAAAACATATTAAGAAAAACACACCCCTAAAAACAAGTAATGCTTAAAATATTAAAAAAAATTGAAACAACAAAAAAATACAATAATTTATTAATTGATACAATGCTTATACAATATTTACAAAAAAAAAAAACAAGAAACCAAAAATAAACTATTTCTAAACTAATTTTGTTAAAAAAAAATATATATATATTTATTGAAAACAATACAATAATTGGCATTAATTAAAGAAGAAAAAATATATAAAAATTATTATTGAAAAGAAAACAAAATTATAGCAAAGGAAAAGAAAAACAAAAACATATTTAGTCATAAAATGAATAAAAAAATACAACAACACATTAAGAAAATAAAAAGTATTATTGAAAAATTATAGCAAAAATAAAAGTTTAAATAAAAATTATAGTGAAAAATAAACAAAAAAAAATGCTAAAAGATAAATTAATAAAAAATATATTTAAAAAAAGTAAGAAATCTGAGTTTTATTTTAAATTTTTCTAAAACCGTT
Organism: Lucilia cuprina; assembly: GCF_022045245.1. NCBI lineage: Eukaryota > Metazoa > Arthropoda > Insecta > Diptera > Calliphoridae > Lucilia > Lucilia cuprina. Next base: position 1,498 of record NW_025810048.1, read on the forward strand.
ACATTTTTAAAAAAGTTTTATTTAACATTTTTTACAACTGGCAACTTTGTTAATGAAATTTAATTCACTCAAATAAATTTCTATTTTCTCTCTCTCTCTCTCTCTGTCTGTCTCTCAGTTTTACTTTTGAAACCATGTTCTTTTCATTATCATTTCTTATCTTTCTTTATTCTCTTTTATTAAAAAAAATAATAAATACAACCACGAATGGTATTTTAATCATCATACTAAGTCAATGGTTTAATCAACTAGTTTGTTTATTTTTGGTTTCAAACACTCAACAAAATATTTCCATCCATAATATTTC
>NW_025810049.1:0-5705 GCF_022045245.1 Lucilia cuprina
TATCGACAGTCTCCTCATCGAGCACTGTAAAAAATGTCGTAGTAGTAAATTATCTCTTATAGTTTATATATCAAGCAGTCAAAGAATTATGTAAAAATCATGACTGAGTCCAAAGTTTATAGGCATTTTAATTTAAAAAATTTAAAAAGGCGATTTTTTGCCATTTTTTTGGGAAAAAGGTATCTTTTTCTTTTTAAGTTATCTAAAAAGTTTATAAGAAGATGTATATAGAATTTATACTTTTTGGAAAGCTGACTTTACACAAAATACGATAAATGAAACAAAACCTAAAAATTTTTGATACCGATGGGACCAGGTCCATCCAAAACAAACCCTTTTTTTATGGAAAATTAAATTTTGAGCAAAAATTCTCAAATCGCATAGTCGATATCAAATTATAATGACCTGTTTTATATGACACAATATGTTCTTAATCATTTTGTAACGGGTTTCGATAAACCCGCCCCTGGTATGGATATAATAGGCAAAAAAAACAAAAAAATCCCATTTTTGGGATTTTTTAAAACTTTTTTGGGAATACCGGGATTTCTAATAAGAAATTTCGAAAATTCGGGTCTGAATTTTGGACTTCTCACAAAGGTTGTTGTGCTTTCTATATATCACGCAAAATAATTTTTTGTGTTTGGGGCCGAATTTTGGACTTCTGACAAAGGTTGTTGTATTGGACGTTGCAGCTAGTCCAATTCCCTACATTTTGCTGTATAAAATGTTTTGCTCTAAAGTTTTTCATAAAACAAAGTTTTTAAAAAAGTGTTTTTCAATATTTCACTCAAAATGGTTTTTTGAGTTTGATGTTTAATTTTGGACTTCTGACAAAAATTGTTGTTTTGGACGTTGTAGCTAGTCCAATTCCCTATATTTTGATGTATAATATCTTTTGCTCAAAAGGTTTGCATAGAACAAAGTTTTTAGAAAAGTGTTTTCAATATTTCACTCAAAATTGTTTTTTGTGTTTGGTGCCGAATTTTTGACATCTGACAAAGGTTGTTGTATTGGACGTAGCTAGTCCAATTCCCTACATATTAGTATATAATATGTTTTGCTCGAAAGTTTTTCATAAAACAAAGTTTTTAAAAAAGTGTTTTTCAATATATTACTCAAAATTGTTTTTTGAGATTGGGGACGAATTTTGGACTTCTAATAAAGGTTGCTATATTGGACGTTGTTTTTTGGACTTTTGACAAAGGTTGTTGTATAGGACATTGTAGCTATTCAAATTCCCTACATTTTGGTGTTTAATATCTTTTGCTCTAAATTTTGCATAAAACAAAGTTTTTAAAAGCCTATATATTGGTGTATAATATTTTTGCTGTAAAGTTTTTCGTAAAAAAGTTTTTAAAAAAGTGTTTTTCAATATTTCACTCTAAATTGTTTCTTAAGTTTGGTGTCGAATTTTGGACTTCTGACAAAGGTTGTTGTATTAGACGTTGTATCTAACCCGATTCCCTACATATTGTTGTATAAGTTGTTTTGCTTTAAAGTTTGTTTTATGAAAAACCCATTTCACTCAAAATTGTTTTTTGAGTTGGGGGCCGTATTTTGGACTTTTGACAAAGGTTGTTGTATTGGACGTTGTAGTTATTTTAATTCCCTACATTTTGGTGTATAATATCTTTTGCTCTAAAGTTTTTCATAGAACAAAGTTTTTAAAAATGTTTTTCAATATTGCACTCAAAATTACTTTTTTAGTTTGGGGCCGAATTTTGGACTTCTGGCAAAGGTTGTAGTATTGGACATTGTAGCTTTTTTGGACCTCTGACAAAGGCTGTTGTATTGGACGTTGTAGCTAGTCCAATTCCCTACATATTGGTGTATAATATGTTTTGCTTTAAAGTTTTTCGTAGAACAAAGTTTTTAAAAAAGTGTTTTTCAATACTTCACGCAAAATTGTTTTTTGAGTTTGGGGCCGAATTTTGGACTTCTTGCAAAGGTTGTTGTATTAGACGGCGCTGCGAATTATAGCCCCATATATAAAACGAAAAATTGACCCAATGTTGGGGTCAAAATTCATTATGAAGTATAACCCTATCATTTTTTAAGAAAAATCACCCCAAAATTAATGAAAAATCTCCCCAAGGTTGAAATGAAAAGTGGCCCCAAATATTGGGTTAATTTTTGAAATTTCACCCCATTTAATATAGGTGGCGTGTCATGAAGTCCAGTGTCATATTTTCCATGGGCGTTTTGACTCGCTAAATTGAGTCTAGTGTCCATGGAAGTTATAAAAAAATTCAAAAGTGTCACAATGCTTATGAGCAATGTAACATAAAGTCTATGGACCAATATTCACTTATTTTACAAAATTTAAGAATAAAAATTAGCCCAAAAGGAGAAAAAGTTTTGTTTTGGGGTATTTCTTCATTTCACAACATTTTTATTTTTTGCAAAATGCAGTATTACCCCAAATGTAAAAATTTTGAAATACCCAAAAAAAATATATAAAAAAACAAGAATTTCGTGTTTTTATAAAAAAATGATTTCAATATTCCACTCAAAATTGTTTTTTGAGTTTGGGGCCGAATTTTTGACTTCTGAAAAAGAATGTTGTATTGGACGTTGTATCTAGCTTAATGCCCTTCATTTTTGTGTGTAATATGTTTTGCTCTAAAGTTTTTCATAAAACAAAGTATTTAAAAAAGTGTTTTTAACATTTAACTCAAAGTTGTTTTTTTTAGTTTAGGGCCGAATTTTGTTTTTCAATATTTCACTTAAAAATGTTTTTTGAGTTTGAGGCCGAATTTTGGACTTCTGAAAAGGTTGTTGTATTTTTCGATTTATCTAGCTTACTGCCCTACATTTTTGTGTGTAATAAATTTTGCTCTAAAGTTTCTCGTAAAACAAAGTTTTTAAAAAAGTGTTCTTTAAAATTTCACATAAAATTGTTCTTTTAGTTTGGAGTCGAATTTTGGACTTCTAACGAAGGTTATTATATTGGGCGTAGTAAGTAGCTAGTCCAATTTCCTACATTTTGGTGTATAATAACTTTTGCTCTAAAATTGTTCATAAAAAGTTTTTAAAAAAGTGCTTTTCAATATTTCACTCATAATTGTTTTTTAGTTTGGGCCGAATTTTGGACTTCTGACAAAAGTTGTTGTATTGGACAATGTAGCTAATACAATTCCCTACAATTTGGAGTATAATATCTTTTGCTCTAAAGTTTTTCATAGAACAAAGTTTTTAAAAAAGTGTTTTTCAATATTTCACTCAAAATTGTGTTTTGAGATTGGGACCGAATTTCGGCCTTTGATAAAAAAACAAAGTTTTTAAAAAAGTGGTTTTCAAAATTTCACTCAAAATGGTTTTTTGAGTTTGGGTCGAATTTTGGACCTCTGACAAAGATTGTTGTATTGGACGTTGTAGATAGTCAAATTTCCTACATTTTGGTGTATAATATCTTTTGCTCTAAAGTTTTTCATAAAACAAAGTTTGTAAAAAAAGTGTTTTTGAAAATTTCCGCCAAATTGTTTTTTTTTTCGTTTTGGGCCGAATTTTGGACTTCTGACAAAGGTTGTTGTATTGGTCGTTGTAGCTAGTGCAATTCCCTATTTTGGTATATAATATCTTTTCCTCTAAAGTTTTTCACAAAACAAAGTTTTTTTTTAAAAAAGTGTTTTTCAATATTTCACTCAAAATCGTTTTTTGAGTTTGGGGCCGAATTTTGTACTTCTGACAAAGGTTGTTGAATTGGACGTTGCATCTAGCTCACTGCCCTACATTTTTGTGCTTAATATGTTTTGCTCTAAAGTTTTTCGTAAAACAAAGTTTTTAAAAAAGTGTTTTTTAACATTTCAATCAAAATTGTTTTTTGAGTTTGTGGCCGAATTTTGGACTTCTGACAAAGATTGTTGTATTTGGCGCTGTATCTACTCACTGCCCAACATTTTTGTGTGTAACATGTTTTGCTCTAAAGTTTTTCGTAAAATAAAGTTTTTTAAAAAAATGTTCTTTAACATATTTCACTCAAAATTGTTTTTTTTAGTTTGGGGCCGAATTTTGGACTTCTGACAATGGTTTTTTAAAAACAAAGTTTTTAAAAAAGTGCTATTTAACATTTCACTTAAAAATGTTCTTTTATTTTGGGATTGAATTTTGGACTTCTAACGAAGATTGTTATATTGGGCGTTGTAGCTAGTCCAGTTTCCTACACTTTGGTGTAAAAAATCTTTTGCTCTAAAGTTGTTCGTAAAAAGTTTAAAAAAAATGCTTTTCAATATTTCACTCATAAGTGTTTTTTTAATTTGGGCCGAAATTTGGACTTCGGACAAAAGTTGTTGTATTGGACAATGTAGGTAGTCCAATTTCCTACATTTTGGTGTATAATATCTTTTGCTCTAAAGTTTTTCATAGAACAAAGTTTTTAAAAAAGTGTTTTTCAATATTTCACTCAAAATTGTTTTTTGAGTTTGGGGCCGAATTTTGGCCTTTGATAAAAAACAAAGTTTTTAAAAAAGTGTTTTTTAATATTTCACTCAAAATGTTTTTTTTGCAATTTAGGTCAAATTTTGGACTTCTGACAAAGGTTGTTGTATTGAACGTAGTAGATATTCAAATTTCCTACATTTTGGTGTATAATATCTTTTGCTCTAAAGTTTTTCATAAAACAAAGTTTGTAAAAAAGTGTTTTTGAAAATTTCCCCCAAATTGTTTTTTTTTTTGTTTTGGGTCGAATTTTGGACTTCTGGAAAAGGTTGTTGTGTTAGACGTTGTACCTAGTGCATTTCCTTATTTTGGTGTTTAATATCTATTGCTCTAACGATTTTCACAAAACAAAGTTTTTAAAAAAGTGTTTTTCAATATTTCACTCAAAATCGTTTTTTGAGTTTGGGGCCGAATTTTGAGCATCTGACAAAAGATTGTTGTACAAGAAGCTGTAGCTTGTCAAATTCCCTATATTTTGGTGTATAATATGTTTTGCTCTGAAGTTTTTCATAAAACAAAGTTTTTAAAAAAATGTTTTTTAATATTTCACTCAAAATGGTTTTTTTGTTCTGATAAAAATTGTTTCGCTTGACGTTGTAGCTGGTCTAATTGCCTACATTTTGGTGTATGATATGTTTTGCCTTAAAATTTTTTTATAAAACAAAGTTTTTAAAAAAGTGTTTTTCAATATTTCACTCAAAATTGTTTTTTTAGTTGGGGCCGAATTTTGGAGTTCTGACAAATGTTGCAGTACTGGACGTTCTAGTTAGTCTTTTTACCTAAATTATGGTGTATAATATCTTTCGCTCTAAAGTTTTTCATAAAACAAAGTTTTTAAAAAATTGTTTTTCAATATTTCACTCAAAATTGTTTTTTTGAGATTAAGGCCGAATTTTGGACTTCTAACAAAGGTTGTTGTATTGGTCGTTGTATCTAGCTTAATGCCCTTCATTTTTGTGTGATATGTTTTGCTCTAAGTTTTTCGTAAAAAAAAAGTTTTTAAAAATGTGTTCTTTAACATTTCACTTAAAATTGTTCTTTTAGTTTGGGGTCGAATTTTGGACTTCTAACGAAGTTTGTTATATTGGGCGTTGTAGCTAGTCCAGTTTCCTACATTTTGGTGTATAATATCTTTTGCTCTAAAGTTGTTCATACAAAGTTTTAAAAAAAGTGCTTTTCAATATTTCACTCAAAATTGTCTTTTGAGTTTGGGACCGAATTTTGGAGTTCTTACAATTGTTGTTGTACTGGACGTTCTAGCTAGT
>NW_025810050.1:0-2360 GCF_022045245.1 Lucilia cuprina
GAACTAGAACTGAACTAGAACTGAACTAGAACTGAACTAGAACTGAACTAGAACTGAACTAGAACTGAACTAGAACTGAACTAGAACTGAATTAGAACTGAACTAAAATTGAACTAGAACTGAACTTAAACTAAACTAGAACGGTCAAGGATTTATTCTTTTTATCATATTTCAACATATTTACTTTATATAGACATTATTAACACACAACAACCAAACATCCATCCAATCATATCAATCATACAGTCACACGTTATCTATCTCTGATGCACTCCACCCACATAAACATAACAATTTTCCAGCAAATGACAAGTGCATTCGGTTGGAACTGGTTGGTCTCTTATTTACTAATATTACTTCACTCTTTCTACTCCAAAAAATTTATGACTATACTACATGGTTTTTTGGCGAATAGAGCGACAGAGAAAAAATTAATAGTTTTAGTTGTCAACTACTTTTGAAAATTTATCCATAAAAACAGGGACATAAAGGGAGAGAGTAAAAAAAACTAAATCGCTTGCTAAACTTTGGGTCATAAACTTTTGTTATAAAACTAATGATTGTTGTTGTTTTCTGCTATTTTTTCTTCGTCCTTTCCTATAATACACAAATTTTTGTATATTTTCAAAAAAAAAAAAAAAAAAAAAAAACAACTGTGTATATGCGAACACAAGAAGTTTTAATAATAAATTGAAATAAATTGTACCCCAAAATATAAAAAAATAATAATGAAAATAAAATTGTTTAATGCATGTAATTTATGATAACAAATGGCATGTAATATTTTAAACAATTTAACTATCCAACAATTTTAATTAAACTCTATAAAGAATGGTATAATATTTTTAAACTACATACATTTTGTTTGCTAGCTTAGAGTGACAAAGTGTTAAGTCTACTATGTATATAGACAAAATGCTTGTAAACAAAATGTTAAATTAAATCCAATAATTGTTTCGAATAATGATGGTTTTAAATAGAGTGATTATGCAAAACAAGCTTAGTCCATTCTTATTTAGAACATATAATTAAATGTGTTTACACAAATTAATGTTGATAGTTTTTTTTTGTTTTTGTAAAATAGGACTTAACATTTTTGTAATCTAAGCTAATAGTGTGAACATATGCTTGTTTTTACGAGATAAATATTTATGTATGCATTAATGTAAATTGCATTTCATATTTAAATTAAATCCTTTGGTGCTGTACATAAACATAATTAAGACATGTATTTTTTTTAAGAGCCCAGATGTGAATAAGCTTTCTAAGACTACTACTTAGGAATGGCCGTTGTACCCCATGTTGTACTACAAATCCTTCCCTATACGTGTACATATCTGTCTGTATAAACTATATAAATTTTTCTGACTTCTAATATTATAAGAAGATTTTCTTCACTTTAATCATATATCATAGTTGTTGCAAATTTATTATGTTAAATTTAATATTTACACAACTACTACTACCATATACGAGCTTGATTACAACAAACAATTATATGCTTGACGTAATCATTTGCATGCTAAATTTACCAATATTATGATTGATTGGTACAATCAAAATATATGATTACAGTACTTCTCTTTGACAAAAACTCCAAATTGTGCGACTCCTTTAAGCCTCTTTCGTACTCTATTTAAATTATCATTTCCATGTTGTTTATCAACTCAATGTAATTGTTTGTTATTCAGTTAAATCGTTTATTTTTGTTACTCTTCAATGTATTTAGTTAGAAAATAATTAACGTCATGCAAAACTTGAGGGATTTACAAACGTACTATTAAGTTTAACATTTTAAAAAAAAATTGTATTAAATAATGTCATACAATTGTTATAATAAATTAACTTTGAAATTTTTACTCCAATTTAAACATACATATGAAATTAGTTTTGTGGCACCCTAAAGGCACAGTGCAGTTAAATATTGTCTTAACTTGCTTTTGCTTTTCTAATGTTTAACAAAATATTTAATTGTTTGTGATTGTAGAGTAGATATTATATATACATATGTATGTATATATGTTTGTAATTAGAACGAGAAATGTAAATTGAAAATTATAAAAAAATAACAAAACAGATAAATTACTCAGGAGTGTCATAAGTACATACTTTTATCAGTACTAGAAAGAGTACTTGGCTCAATTAGATTATACTATGGACTAGACTATTGATAAGTCTATAGACTAGACAATTGACTAGACTATAGACTAGAGTATTTTCTTAACTATAGACTAGATTACAGACTAAACTAAACTAAAGACTATAGACTAGACTATAGACTAGACTATAGACTAGACTATAGACTAGACTATAGACTAGACTATAGACTAGACTATAGACTAGACTATAGACTAGACTAT
>NW_025810051.1:0-3217 GCF_022045245.1 Lucilia cuprina
GTTCGGGACGCTTTCCCCATAGCAAGTTCAATTCTCCGAAAAGCAATGTATGTGGACGATGTTCTGGCCGGAGCTCATTCAAAACGAGATGCTATTCTAGCGAAAAATGAGCTAATTCATGCATTACAATCAGCTGGGTTCGAGCTGAGGAAATGGACATCTAACTCCGTGGATATATTAGAGGATCTTCCAAAGGATCATTTACTTCATGAACATTTTCTAAAATTCGAAGATAATAGTTCGGCAAAAACGCTTGGAATTCGATGGAATGCTCATTCCGACGAGTTTTATTTTGACGCAAAACAGTTCGATAAGATTTCTGCATACACAAAAAGAGAAGTTCTCTCCAGAATAGCAAAATTGTTCGATCCTGCTGGCTGGCTAGCGCCATGTATAGTTCTTGCTAAAATTCTAATGCAAAAAATATGGATAGATGGCACTGATTGGGACGAGCATCTATTGCCGGATACGCTCGGTCAGTGGAAGTCGTTCGAAGACAGTTATTTGTCGATCAATTCCATACGAATTCCTCGATGGATTGGTTATGTTCCCAATTCTGAAGTCCAGTTCCACGGATTTTGTGATGCTTCAGAAAAGGCCTACGCAGCAGCATTGTACATTCGAATATCAACGAATTCCTCGGTCCAAACAAGCTTAATTTCATCCAAAACCAAAGTTGCCCCAATAAAGACTCTGTCCATTCCGAGACTTGAGCTTTGTGGGGCTTTACTTCTAGCTGAGATGATTGAGAACCTCATACCAAGCCTAGATGTGGAGAACTATACAATCTCATGTTGGACAGATTCTATAATTGTGATTTCCTGGCTGGCAAAACCACCATGTAATTGGCTCACTTTCGTTGCCAATCGTGTTTCAAAAATCAGCCAAATAGTACCATTTTCTAAATGGAATCATATAGTTTCTAAAGAAAATCCAGCTGATTTAGCAAGTCGTGGCATTTCCCCTTTAGAATTAAAAAACAGTGAACTGTGGTGGTTTGGCCCATCATGGCTTAAGAATTCCACTTCTGAATGGCCAAACCAACGTTTATCCAGTATTCCAGTTACTGATTTAGAAGTCAAACCTGTTCGAGTTCACTTTACGTATTTTTCCGACTTTGATGATTTGTTAGAAAGATTTTCGTCTTTTCCTAGGGCTATGCGTGTAATGGCATATGTTTACAGGTTTTACTATCGTACTCACCCAAGGTTTCGTTCGAATTTCTACAGAGATTCTACTCTGGTCACTAGTTCGGAGATAGTTTCAATTCGTGACAAACTTATTTCAGTGTGTCAAAAGGCTGCGTTTCCAAATGACTACCAGGCTCTTTGTTCTCGAAAAAATCTTCCGAAATCCAGCAGTATTCTCAACCTAAACCCGTTCTTAGATCCAGAAGGTTTAATACGTTCTTGTGGTAGGCTAGAGTTTTCTTCTGAACTATCATATAATGAAAAGCATCCGATTATTATTCCATACAATTCCAAATTTGCCAGACTTTTGGTACAGTTTATTCACGATATATCCTTACATGGTGGAAACCAATTAGTTCTTCGAGTCCTGCGGACACAATATTGGATACCCAAGGCCAAAAATCTTATAAAGGCGACCATCAACAATTGTAAAACTTGCGTAATTTATAAGAAGCGCTGTCAACGACAGATAATGGCTGCTTTGCCAGCTGAACGTTGCGAAATTAGCCGTCCTTTTACTCATACAGGACTAGACTTCGCTGGTCCTTTCGACGTTAAGAGCTATTCTGGTCGCGGTTGTCGCACTACAAAGGGATATGTCTGTGTATTCGTCTGTTTTTCCACCAAGGCAATTCACCTGGAGGCAACATCCGACCTCTCCACTCCTGCCTTCCTAGCAGCATTCAGCAGATTCGTTTCACGTCGAGGATGTCCTTTACATCTTTATTCTGATAACGGGACTAACTTCGTTGGGGCATCTAGAACTTTAGCTAAGGAATTTCTTCAAACCACACAACAGCGCATTCAAGCCAACTATGCTCATCAAAATATTACGTGGCACTTTATTCCAGCAGGCGCCCCTCATATGGGTGGTTTATGGGAGGCAGGAGTTAAAAGCTTCAAGTCCCATTTCCGGAAAACGGCCGGTTGCTTCAAATACACACACGAAGAATTATCCACACTACTTTCCAAAATTGAGTCTTGCTTAAACTCCCGTCCGATTTCTCCAATGTCTACTGATCCAGCAGACCTTTGCGCCCTTACTCCGGGTCATTTTCTTATAGGTTCGCCTCTCCTCGCGCCCATCGATCCACAAATAAATAATTCATCCATATCCATCACAAACCGATGGCAAAGATTGAAGCTTGTTCATCAAAACTTCTGCCAGCGATGGAAAAATGAATATTTGAAGGAGCTTCACAAAAGAATAAAATGGAAAAGGCCTGAACAGAATCTACAAGAAGGCGCTCTCGTCGTTGTAAGAGAAGAAAACCTTCCACCGAACTCTTGGCGGCTTGGTCGAGTCACCAAAATCTATACCGGCTCCGATAATCGAGTTCGCGTTGCTGCAATATTAACTCAACGAGGGCTAATAACGCGTCCAATCGTAAAGCTTATTCTTCTGCCGACAGAATCTTAGGTGTTTACATTTCTTTAAATTATTTACTTATTTTAACATTTCTCTTTCAGATCAACATGCCTAAAATTACTTCGTCCGACTCTAAATCTTCCCCCGATAGACTTCCGAGGCAGTATAATGCATTTCCATGCAGAATTTGCAAGCGACCACATCCTTTGCGGACATGTAAGAAGTTTTTGGCAATGAACATAAACGATCGCATTCACGCAGTGCGTAAGCATAAGTACTGCTCAAACTGCCTTGCACATGACCATTCGCATGGCACATGTTTTTCGAAACTTGGATGCAAACATTGCCACAAGTTTCACCATACGCTTCTCCATGTCAATCCACGACTCGTAAAAGACTTATTGTCTCCTCGTTCTCGTTCGCCTTCTCCAAAACCATCTACGTCTCGAACAGGTCAATCCTCGTCCAGACGTAAAGAAGAGGCCTTGCCACCATCGACATCAAAATTTACATCAAAATCGACATCGTTAACATCCATTCTGCGTCAGAATACATTGGTACTTTTACCAACCGTACTGGTAAAGGTCTCTTCTCATCATGCTAGGTGCTTACTGGACTCAGCATCTACGGTTAGTCGCGTCTCAAAAGGGTTCGTTGA
>NW_025810052.1:0-1048 GCF_022045245.1 Lucilia cuprina
AAGAGAGAAGAAAACAAAATTAAAGGAAAATTTTTACAAGGTGTGTTTTTAATTTCCAAGTAAATGGCAAATGATTAACAAGAAATAGTTAAGTGAAACAAGCCAAAACCGAAAAAAAACATAAAAAATAAATAAATTTTATAGTAAAAAGAAGAAGAACCACATACAATACAACAGCAACAACAACAACAACAAAAGAGAAATACTACATAATCAAATTTATATATAAAAAAGTTTAAGAAAAATACAATAAAAAGTTGTTTACGTGATAAAGTGAGGTGTATTAAAACATGCGGTAAAGAGAGAGGAAGTTAACAGAAGAAATAAAAAAAAACTTAAGAAAGCGGCGAATACTAGTATAGTGGGCAATAATAGTAACAACAACGGATACAACGCTTACAGCAACAACAACATCAATAAAAGGTAAATAATGAAATACAATACCGTACAACAACAACAACAAAAATAAAGCTCATTGAGAAAAAATTAACATCATGATTATCATGTTTAAAACTTCATTATCATATAAATGCTCATACACTAAGCAACAACAAAATACAAACAAAACTAAACGTGTTGTGTGTGTGTGTAGTTGTTGTTATTGCTTTTAGTATTTTTCTATGACGAGTTGTTTGGTTGGAAGAGATATAAAATTCCTGGAATTTTGTTTTGATTAAGATATTTCTTGAGAATTTTATACAAAAAGCAAAACGTAAAAGAGAAGGAATAACAACAAAAAAAATATGAATAAAACATTCAAAAACATAATGAGAATGAGAACACTACAAAATTTCTCACATGCACAGAAAACACAAGAGGAATAAGTAGAATGATGATGAAAAACAAGAAACCAAATTTTAATTGAAGATTCTACGTAAAAATAAATTATTAAGAAGAAAACAGAAAAATAAAATCAAATTATGAATATGATGTGCGTAATGAAAGTAAATTCTTAATAAATCTTCAAATTTATAAGGAATTTTAGAAAATTGCTTTTTATTTTGAAATTGTAAGAAATCAGAAATTATCGACTAGTACTTAGTAAAGG
>NW_025810053.1:0-1568 GCF_022045245.1 Lucilia cuprina
TGAAAAGTCGATTTTTCGACTTTTTTCATTTAATTAAAAGTCGACTTTTAGACTATAAATATTTTATAAATAATCGACTTTTTTCGACTTTTTTCAACTTTTTGACTTTTTTCGACTTTTTCCGACTTTCTCCGACTTTTTCCGACTTTACGATTTTTTTCGACTTTTTGACTATGTTCCGACTATTTTTTGCTTTTTTCGAGTTTTTCCGACTATTTAAGAGTTTTTGACTTTTTTCCACTTTTTTTAAAATTTCCGAATATTTTTGACTTGTTTCTACAATTTTCGAGTTTTCGACTTTTTCGCCTTTTTTTCAACTTTTCGACTTTCCGACTTTCCGACTTTTTCCAACTTTTCGACTTTTTCAACTTTTCGACTTTTTCCGATTTTTGACTATTTTTAACATTTTTCCGACTATTTTTTTACCTTTTTCGAGTTTTTTCGACTATTTTAGAGTTTTTGACTTTTTTCCACTTTTTTAAAATTTCCGAATATTTTTGACTTGTTTCTACAATTTTCGAGTTTTCGATTTTTTCCGACTTTTCGATTTTTTCGCCTTTTTTCAACTTTTTCCGACTTTTCGACTTTTTCCAACTTTTTTCAACTTCTTCCGACTTTTTGATTTTTCGACTTTTTGACTATTTTTAACTATTTTCCGACTATTTTTTTTACCTTTTTCGAGTTTTTTCGACTATTTTAGAGTTTTTGACTTTTTTCTACTTTTTTAAAATTGTCGACTATTTTTGAATTGTTTTCGACTTTTTCCGACTTTTTTCTACTTTTCAACTTTTCGACTTTTTCGACTTATCGACCTTTTCCTACTTATCGACTTTTTTCGATTTTTCGACTTTCAGACTATTCGACTTTTTTCGATTTTTATTAACAAAGTCGACTTTTCGACTTTTTCACAGACAATAGTCGTGTTATCGACTTTTTTTGAACAAAATAGTCGACTTCGTCTTTTACATACATATTAACCTGTTAGTTTAGTGAATGAGAAAATAAAACATTATTTATTAATATTCTATGTAAGAACGTAGTATATTAATGTTTTCAAAGCAAAATGCAAATTGTTGAGGTGCAGCGAGTAATGTTAACTATTTAACAAAACATCTTTACATATCTCCAATCTGTATATTGCTTTGATTAGTAAACTTTTGATATAGAAATATTATTATTTGTACCCATAACGGGGGCTTTACATTACAATACTTTGTATTAATATCAAAGTTTCATTGTCTTTAATACAAAATAATATTTGTTGTCAAAATGTATTGTTTTTTTTCGTTCATGTATCATGAAACCTATTTTTTTTGGTTTATTTTCAATTTCAAATTGATTATGAAGAAAATTATAATGAAAAACAAGTAATATTTCTATATTCGGCTGTGCCGAATCTTATATACTCTTCACCAAGTATGTTTTAAAAAAATAGTTTTTATTTATTTTGTATCTCTTCACACGTGTCACATACATACAAACAAGTATAAACTGTAGCAGAAAAAAATATTAAGCGTTGTACTGTAATACCACCGTCAAACTGTATTACCACCTTCAAACAAATATCA
>NW_025810054.1:0-2695 GCF_022045245.1 Lucilia cuprina
CTAGAACAGAACTAGAACAGAACTAGAACAGAACTAGAACAGAACTAGAACAGAACTAAAACAGAACTAGAACAGAACTAAAACAGAACTAAAACAGAACTAGAACAGGACTAGAACAGAACTAGAACAACACTAGAACAAACCTAGAACAGAACTAGAACAGAACTAGAACAGAACTAGAACAGAACTAGAACAGAACTAGAACAGAACTAGAACAGAACTAGAACAGAACTAGAACAGAACTAGAACAGAACTAGAACAGAACTAGAACAGAACTAGAACAGAACTAGAACAGAACTAGAACAGAACTAGAACAGAACTAGAACAGAACTAGAACAGAACTAGAACAGAACTAGAACAGAACTAGAACAGAACTAGAACAGAACTAGAACAGAACTAGAACAGAACTAAAACAGAACTAGAACAGAACTAGAACAGAACTAGAACAGAACTAGAAAAAAGTTCTGTTTTCACGTAGTTATGACTTTAGATTAACAACTTTTAAAGTCCCAATTTTTCTTTCAAGTGCTACTGTGCGTATGACTAATATTTGTAAAGTACGTTGAGTATACGAGTAATAGTTTTTTTAGATTTCTCACGTAGTTATGACATTATATTAACAACTTTTAAATCCCAATTTTTCTTTCAAGTGCTACTGTGCGTATGACTAATTTTTGTGAAGTACGTTAAGTATACGAGTAAGAGTTTTTTTTTAGATTTTTGTTCCTTTAAAAAATTAATGCGAATTCTTTTAAATTTTTAACTGGGTTTCCTTTAAATTTATAATATGTTTCAAGCTTGTAAGATTTATATGCTATAAAACCATGTATAAGTCTGTTGCATCTCATACACACACACACACACAAACACTTTCTTAAGAATATTTTTGTAAATATACTTAGTTGTATGAAAACATTTGTATTTACAAGCTGAAAATCATTTTTATTGTAGAAAATATCTTATGTTTTTCTCAGATTTTTTTTTGTCCTATTTTCTTTACTGAATTGCAAAAGAGACAATTTTATTTATATTTTCTAGTCGTTTTGCACCTTGTTTATATTTCTATTTATTTTCTATTTCATTCTAGATTTTCATGTAGAATATTTTTTTCTGTCTTTTTAAAATATTTTCTTATTTATCAAAGTAAGTCTGACAAATCTTAACATATGTAATGTATTTGATTTTCTATAAGCGTTGTATGTGTTAAGAGAATAAAATTTACATATTGTCTTAAAATTGTCTTTCAGTAAATATTTTTGTTAAAAATTGTATAAATATTTTAGGGAAAAAAACTAATGTTTTTATTTAGGGAAAATAAAGAGAAAAGAGAATTTATAATATCGAATTTACTGAATGTTCTAAATGCATCTAGGAGCACTAGCACATTTAGTTTGACCCCCTTTTCCATTGGTTTCCCCTATTGGGTTTTCCTGCTTATGAACCCTAAACAGCGTTTTCTCTTTAACTTATTATGAATTCTTAGAAATCAAATATTTACCATTCCATTCCTATACTAAAAGCTCAAGTTATCCCATTTGGCCAGGGTCAGAGGTTATAAAAGCATTTTATATCTCTAAATGAATGATCCCTTAACAACAATTTACACATATCAACTGGACAATTAAATCTGCCACGTTTGCATTTAACTATATGTTTTTACAACAACTAGTGGCCTTTAACATTTATATAGCTCCAAACTCCCCATACCTCTACCGCCAATTACTCACTCATTCTTCATGCAGTCTTTAGTAAAGAATACAATACACAACTAACGAATAATAAATGAAAAGAAAACATTTTATACGCAGAACAATTAATTTTGGCTGGCCCTGGCAAACATGCAGAATAAATTTACAAAGAAATAAAAACACTGCTCTTCCTCCCCCCTAAAAGTATATTAACAAAATGTTGTTTTTTTCCACTCTTTTTGCTTGTTGCCATTTCCGGCTGTAAATAGTGAAAGTATGTGTTTGTGTTGAAGCAAAAGCAAAAACATTGTGCAAAATAATGAAAACATAACAAGAAACTGTCTGACAAAAACATAAAATGTACAAAACAAAAGGAATATAATGGAAAAAGCAATAACTAAGGAAAAAAATTAAAGCCTACAATAAGGCGTCTTATAATTGTAATTGTTTGGCTGGCAAGACAAGAAGTCCCCAAGTTAATCACAGAAGCCTCAAAACTATTATTTCCTTTTTATTTAATTCTTATTTTATCTATTTATAAAGAAAAACTACAAATGACTTCAAAATAAGGTTTTTTGTTCAGTTAAGCAGACACTAAAATACACTTCTAGAACAGAACTAGAACAGAAATAAAACAGAAATAGAACAGAACAAGAAGAGAATTAGAACAGAACTAGAACAGAACAAGAACACAACTAGAACAGAGCTAGAACAGAACTAGTATAGAACTAGACCAGAACTAGAACAGAACTATAACAAAACTAGAACACCACTAGAACACAACTAGAACACAACTAAAACACAACTACAACACAACTAGAACACAACAGAACTAGAACAGAACTAGATGAGATCTAGGATAGAACTAGAACAGAACTAGAACAGAACTAGAACAGAACTAGATCAGAACTAGAACAGAACTAGAACAGAACTAGAACAGAACTAGAACAGAACTAGAGCAGAACTAGAACAGAACTAGAACAGAACTAGAACAGAACTAGAACAGA
>NW_025810055.1:0-3735 GCF_022045245.1 Lucilia cuprina
CTATAGACTAGACTATAGACTAGACTATAGACTAGACTATAGACTAGACTATAGACTAGACTATAGACTAGACTATAGACTATACTATAGACTAGACTATAGCCTAGATAGACTAGACTATAGACAAGACTATTGACTAGACTATAGACTATAGACTAGACTATAGACTAGACTCTTGACTAGACTATAGACTAGACTATAGACTAGACTATAGACTAGACTATTGACTAGACTATAGACTATACTATAGACTAGACTATAGACTAGACTATTGACTAGACTATAGACTACGCTGAGTATGGACTATACTACAGACTAGACTAGAGTTTGAGAGTTGCGAAAGATTTGATTCTACTGGCAGTTATCGTTGGTCGCATGCATTGTATTTTCAATGCTTAATTATGGGTTATTGAAATAAAATTTAAAACTTACCACAAACATAGCGCGACGTTTATAATGAGCACAACCTAAACGTTGATTTAATGATGTTGTTGTTGTTGTATCTGGCGGCGATGATGATGAGGAGGAAGAATTAGAATTATTATTAGCTATTGTTGTTGTGGCATTATTATTGTTATTATTCGATGTTGTTGTAGTTTTAGTGGCTGATAAGTTGTTGCAATTATTATTTGAAATCGTTGATTTGTGATTATTTAAATTAATCATGTTTTTTGTATGCACTTGACAATGATGTTGATTATGATGATGATGATGTTTATGTTGTTGTTGCTGCAGCGATTGCTGGTGATGATGATGTTGTTGTTTTTGGTGCTGTTGCGGCTGCTGCTGCTGCTGTTGATGATGATTATGATTGATTATTATAGTAACTTCACTTTTAAGCGGATGTTGAGTTTCTAAAGCATTAAAGGCGGGTGTTGATAAAGATTTTCTTAAAATCGGTTTAGTTTCCAATAATTCTAAATCGATTAATTCCTCTATGATATGGTTTTGTGCAGTCGAGTGGGAATGATGTTGCTGTTGTTGTTGTTGGGTTTGATTCATAATCAATGAATGAGGCAAGGCAGTGTGACGCCTTTTATTGATAGGTGATTGAGCCATGGACTTGGTTTGATTTTTGTATTGTGAATGTTGCACTGTTGTTCTTGTTGTTATTATAGCTAAATCTTCAATTGCTTCAGTATTTGTGGAAGTTGTTGTTGATGTTGTTGTTGTTGTTGTAATATTTAAATTTATGTTATTTAAATTGATTTGATTGAAATCTTCTGCCAGTGCTGCCTGCTGGCCCTTCTTGTCCACAATCATTATTTGTTGTTGATTTTGTTGTTGTTGTAGTTTTTAGTTTTACAATTGATAATAAACAGAATTATGAAACGATAGACGAACGAACGTTGGTTGCCTGTCGATGACTGGTTATAGTAATAATGATGATAATAGTGATGGTTTTTTGAAGGGAGGGAACTAAATAGTCACTGAACTGTTGAGTTTTTTTTTAATATCAAAAATTGTTGTTATTATTATTGCCAATTGTTGTTTAATTTTTATTAAATTATTTCTTTTGTAAAACAAACATTTGTCTTATTTAACTTCAAGGAACATTCTAGTCACTTTTTTTACTCTATTTAAAATGACAATTTTATCATTTTCTCTATAAATAGCAGGTGTGTGTTGATTTAAAAGAAACAATAAATTTATTTATAAATAGTTATTTTTTTTTAAATAACAATTTAAATATTTTCTTATTTTTCAAAAAGTTATTTTAGAAATTTCTAACTATTCTATTTTTATTTTTTTTTAAAACTAAAAACACCTTTTTAAACACGGATATTTTTCTAAGTTATTTTTCAATATTCTAATTTGTTAATTTTTTCATCTGTTTTTGTTTATCAAGTACAATGTTCATATTTATACAAAAATAAAAAAAAAATTAAAAAAAATGTTTTATAAATAATTTATGTCTAGTAAATATTTTCATTTAATTTGTTTTTTGCTATTTGCAATTGTTTATCTTAAACATCTGTGTTTTTTCTTAATATTTTATTAATTTTTATTTAAATTATTTTTTTATTAAACTATGTCTTTGCCTTATAGTTTATTTACTTTGTTTTCATATAATATAAATTTTTTTATTGTTGAATATTTTAAATAATTACATTGTATTTAGTAGCTTTTAGTAATTAATATTTAGCCCAGAAAATCAGACAAAAATTTAAAAAATGACATGACAAATTGTTGTTATTAATATAAATGTTATTTAAGCTTTATTTAAATATACTTCAATATTGTTCAACAATAAATAAATACCGAAATACTTATGACAGAAAAAAAAAACGCGATTTTTGGGTTAACACTTTATCAGTGTTTAAACTTTTATCTTTGTGGTTTATCTTAATTTTGTGGGGGTTGCCGAAAGAATATTTGCAATTTCAACAAAATAAAAACTTTAAGATCGGATATATTTTCCTTTAAAAACATCAATTACCAAGTAACTTTTCAAAAAAATCTGTCAATGTAACTGTTATATTCTAGAATCGGTTACAGAATTCTTTAGGAAATTCAATCTAAAGATTATTACTTTTAAAAGCAGTGTAACAGCTTCAATTCTAATCTTGTATCGCCTCTTTAATAACTCTCAAAATTCTTTATTAATGGAGATTTCTTAAAATATTTAAGTAAGTTTGTCTAATCTATAGTCTAAGGTATAGTGTAGTCTAATCTATAGTATAGTCTATAATATCGTCGATACTCTAATCTACGGTCTTGTCTATAGTCTAATCTATAATATATTCTATAGTATAGAGTCTTGTATATTGTCTTTTTTATAATATAGTTAAGAGTCTAGTTTATGGTCTAGTATATAGACCCGTCTATACTTCTATTACATAGTCTAGTATATAGTCTAATCGATAGTATAGTCTAATATATCATATAGTCTTGTCTATAGTCTAGTATATAGTCTAGTCTAATATATCGTATAGTCTTGTCTATAGTATAGTCTATAGTCTAGTCTTTAGTTTAGTCTATAGTCTAGTCTATAGTTTAGTCTATAGTTTAGTCTTTAGTCTAGTCTAGTCTATAGTCTAAAGTCTAGTCTATAATCTATAGTCTAGTCTATAGTCTAGTGTATAGTCTAAAGTCTAGTCTATAGTCTAGTCTATAGTCTAGTCTATAGTCTAGTCTATAGTCTAGTCTATAGTCTAGTCTATAGTCTAGTCTATAGTCTAGTCTATAGTCTAGTCTATAGTCTAGTCTATAGTCTAGTCTATAGTCTAGTTTATAGTCTAGTCTATAGTCTAGTCTATAGTCTAGTCTATAATCTAGTCTATAGTCTAGTCTATAGTCTAGTCTATAATCAAGTCTATAGTCTAGTCTATAGTCTAATCTATAGTCTAGTCTATAGTCTAGTCTATAGTCTAGTCTATGGTCTAGTCTATAGTCTAGTCTATAGTCTAGTCTATAGTCTAGTTTATAGTCTAGTCTAGTTTAGTCCATAGTCTAATCTGTATTCTAATCTATAATCTACTGTATAGTATAGTTTAGAATCTAAACTACTGTCTATCCTATAGTCTAGTCTATAGCCTAGTCTATAGTTTACTTAGTCTAGTCTATAATCTACTTAATATTATAGTTTAGAGTCTAGCCTATTGTCTAGTTTATAATATAATTTAGTGTCTAGTCTACAGTTTAGCTTATGGTCTAGTATATAGTCTTGTCTATACTCTATTCTATTATATAGTCTATGAAATTGTCCAATTTAGTCTATAGTCTAGTCTATAG
>NW_025810056.1:0-3348 GCF_022045245.1 Lucilia cuprina
CTAGAACAGAACTAGAACAGAACTAGAACAGAACTAGAACAGAACTAGAACAGAACTAGAACAGAACTAGAACAGAACTAGAACAGAACTAGAACAGAACAGAACTTGTAAAGAAGTAAAACGTAAGTTAGTACAGAACAACTACTTAGTCAGACGTGAACGAAAAATCGATGTTCTTCCAACTAGAATTGCAATTTTATTCCATTCATTATTATAACCTTACTGTTCCTCTGCCTCTTTATGGGTTCTCTTAAAGTGCCTTGCTAAATATTTTCACTAAAAATTCTGTGTTGTATTAGAAATTAAATCAAATTCTGTAGAAGCCAGGCGAAAAAAACAAAATCTTTTTCACTAATACCTCTAGCTGCTCTTCAACACAATTTCAAGGGTGACAAAACTGTCATTGTCATTGTGTTAAAGTTAGATTAGTACTCTAACTCTCTGCTAGCATGTCTGTGTAGCTTTGTATGGGTGTAGCTTTCTATTAAAATATTCCTGTTAGTTGTAGTGTGGTATTATGGCTTCAATGTCTTTTGATTTAATGCGACTTTTACATGGCTCTGCTTTTAGAATTTTGCAAAAACATGACGACTGGTGGTAAGAGTTTTTTTTTTTTTTTTTTTTTTGTTCAACTATTCAATCATTCTTAGGATGATAGTGTCCTTGCTGCAGTTTCCTTTTGTATAAAGAATATTTAGATTTTGACGAAAATGCTTTTAGTTTTGTGAATTTCAAATCATACCAACATCTGTTCAAGTATCATGCTAATGCGATTTAGTCAAATCTTTATGTATGTGTAAATATAGAAAATTATTTCGCTGGAAATAGTTGTGTTAAGTTGAAATTAAGTTGTTGTGAAGAGGGAGATTTTTCTACTTTATGGATGTTTATTAAAGGTTTAAAGTACTGCTGTTGTTGTTTTTACATTTATAAGAACTTTTGTTTTATTTTCTTCTTAAATTTTTAAAATTTTGTTTGATTTTTTTTAATTCTAAGAATAAAATTTAAAAAATGTTTTAGTAACTTTTTCTCAGGTATGCCAAATTTATGCTGCTAACCTCGCGTCCCTAAGACTATAAATCATTATATACTTAAATATGCTTTGTCTCAGGCCACATAAACATGTACCAGAAACAACAACAACAACATGCATACATTAACATATCACAACAATAAACATATTTTGCTTAAGTAAACATTTAATCCACTAACTTGTAGACACGATAGAAATAAAAACAAATACAAAGAAGAATGAAAAAAATTATAATATTAAATAACCATAAACTCACAGTCTTACAAACTACATACACATACCCATACAAAATATACAACAGTTCCATAACGCACACCATCCCCACCCCTCTATTATTGACTTACTGCCTGGCTGACTACTTGACTCTATGGTCGTTAATATTTGACTATGATTATATAAGAAAAACAAGTAAAATAATAAGAATTTGTATAACTAAGTGTATGTATTTGTGTATACAGTTAATATTAAAAGGTAATATTAGCACAAAACGTTTTAACATTTTCATTTCCGTTTCCGTTTTTATATATATTTTTTTTATATGTATAACTTATGGCATTATCAAATAATGAATATCAAATGAAATGCTGCTTATCATTTATTTGCCAAATACAAATACATACCAAAGTAATACAAACACACATACACACACACACCCATATCTACACTTTCAAATTCAAATATGTAAAAACCAAAATCACTTTTCCAAAAAAAAAGGAAAAGTAAATACAGGTAAATGATAAAAATATTAAGAAAAAAAATATACTTAAAAAGTTAAGGTGGTGGTTTGCTGCTGGCTATAGGGAAGAGGAGTGGGTGCTGTTTACTGGCAAAACTTAATTTTCATTTTCTTAAGATATTTTGCTATTAGCAGAAATATATGTAAGGGGATCTAGGCTGGGCAAGTGTATAAATATTCTGATTACCATTTTCATTTGAATATAGAATAATTATATTAGTATTGGTATGATATTTAAAAAAAAACTTAAAAAAATGGAATATATTTGATAAAGCAATGCCCAAAACCAGCTAAACAAAGATAAATACTTACATAAATCATAAAAGTAAAAAAATCTATCAATTCTTAATTCTAAAACACAATATGGTTCTGCCGCAGTCTTAAATTCTAACAATCAGAGCACCATTTGAACTTAAACTCTAGTTACGAATTTATTTTTTATTTCCATTTCCATTTCAAGCTTTGGCTTTTTTCTAATTCTGTTCTGTTCTAGCTGTGTTCTAGTTCTGTTCCAGTTCTGTTCCAGTTCTGTTCTAAATCTGTTCTAAATCTGTTCTGGATGTGTTCTAGTTCTGTCCTAGTTCTGTTCTAGTTCTGTTCTAGTTCTGTTCTAGTTCTGTTCTAGTTCTGTTCTAGTTCTGTTCTAGTTCTGTTCTAGTTCTGTTCTAGTTCTGTTCTAGTTCTGTTCTAGTTCTGTTCTAGTTCTGTTCTAGTTCTGTTCTAGTTCTGTTCTAGTTCTGTTCTAGTTCTGTTCTAGTTCTGTTCTAGTTCTGTTCTAGTTCTGTTCTAGTTCTGTTCTAGTTCTGTTCTAGTTCTGTTCTAGTTCTAGTTCTGTTCTAGTTCTGTTCTAGTTCTGTTCTAGTTCTGTTCTAGTTCTGTTCCAGTTCTGTTCTAGTTCTGTTCTAGTTCTGTTCTAGTTCTGTTCTAGTTCTGTTCTAGTTTTGTTCTAGTTCTGTTCTAGTTTTGTTCTAGTTCTGTTCTAGTTCTGTTCTAGTTGTGTTATAGTTGTGTTATAGTTCTGTTCTAGTTGTGTTCTAGTTGTGTTCTAGTTGTGTTCTAGTTGTGTTATAGTTGTGTTCTAGTTCTGTTCTAGTTCTGTTCTAGTTGTGTTATAGTTGTGTTATAGTTCTGTTCTAGTTGTGTTCTAGTTGTGTTCTAGTTGTGTTATAGTTGTGTTCTAGTTCTGTTCTAGTTCTGCTCTAGTTCTGTTCTAGTTATGTTCTAGTTGTGTTCTAGTTGTGTTATAGTTGTGTTATAGTTGTGTTCTAGTTGTGTTCTAATTCTGTTCTAGTTCTGTTCTTGTTCGGTTCTAATTGTGTTATAGTTGTGTTGTAGTTGAGTTCTAGATGTGTTCTAGTTGTGTTCTAGTTGTGTTCTAGTTGTGTTCTAGTTTTGTTCTAGTTGTGTTCTAGTTCTGTTTTGTTCTAGTTCTGTTCTAGTTTTGTTCTAGTTCTGTTCTAGTTTTGTTCTAGCTCTAGTTCTGTTTTAGTTCTGTTCTAGTTCTGTTCTAGTTCTGTTCTAGTTCTGTTCTAGTTCTGTTCTAGTTCTGTTCTAGTTCTGTTCTAGTTCTGTTCTAGTT
>NW_025810057.1:0-2119 GCF_022045245.1 Lucilia cuprina
GACTATAGACTAGACTATAGACTAGACTATAGACTAGACTATAGACTAGACTATAGACTAGACTATAGACTAGACTATAGACTAGACTATAGACTAGACTATGCACTACACTAGACTATAGACTAGACTATAGGCTGGACTATAGGCTAGACTATAGGCTGGACTATAGACTAGACTATAGACTAGACAATAGACTAGACTATAGACTAGACTATAGACTAAACTATACTAGACTATAGACTAAACTACATAATAAACTATGTACTATATTACAGTCTACACTCTTGACTAGATTACGGACTTGACTTTAGGTAGAGCTAATCTACAGTCTAGACTATTCATAAAACTGCAGACCTAACTATAGACTAGACTATAAACTAGACTATAGGCTAAACTATGGACTAGACAAAAGAATGTAGGTAGGATGTAGATTAAAGTATAGACTAGACTATAGATAGACTGTAGACTATACTATATACTAGACTTTAGACTAGACTAAAACTAGATTATAGACTAGACTATATACTATGCTAGACTAGACTATGTATACTAGACTATGTATACTAGACTATAGACTAGACTTGGCTATAGACTAGATTAAAGACTAAACTATAGATAAGACAACTGAAGAATAATTTATATCTAAGATTAGATTATATATTACTTATTTATTAAATTACTATGCACTCACTGTATGCCATAGAGCATAGTATACATAAAATAATAAATATATAAATAATCTGAATTGTTTAAAACAATTAAAACTGATGGCTTTACATTTTCAATAAGTTTATTTAATAGTTATTAATCTTTCTAAAGCAATTATTAATTATAAAGAGCTTAGTTTGATTTGTTAAGAAATAAAATAAATTTTATTAATTGCACGAATTTAAAATTTGTTATGTACAAATGGTATAATTAAAAGTATTAACATTTTAATCACAAATTTATTAAATATAAATCGAATAAAAATGTTAGTAGTTGAAACTAGTTCATAACGAACATTACTAAAACCGTAATAATTAACCACAATTGAAAAACATCTGGTAAATTAGCCAAATCCAAAGCATCGACAAATGGAATACTGTTATCAAAACTAATGTTCTTATCCGTATAATTTTCCTAAAAAATATGATATTAATTCACATTAAAATTCTATTTAACTAGTTATTATGTTATGATTCATAACAATTTAATCAAAATAAATAACACAATGCTGTCGTAATTAACAAGTTAAGAGTGTTAAATTGAATGGTACAATACATGATTATTATTAAAAATAATTTCAATAATTTATGTTTTAAACAAATAAATAGGGTGAATGGTAGTGACTAAAAAAATAAAATAAAATTTTCCATTTATATGGTTTTCTTTACCTTTTAAATTTGTAACTACAACCCTGTGGTTTGTACCTGAAAAAGTTTAACATTATCTTTTTCTATCGAACAACATACATACATATATTTAAAGTATTAATTAAGTTGCAAATAAAAATTAATACAACATTTTAGATTTAAGTGCAAACATCCTTAGCTAAATCTTTTTGCTTTTTATCTTTCATAGTAGCAAAAATTTTTGGTTATTCAATTCAATTAATTAGCAAACAAATATTTGTCATATTGTGCTAATAATTAGCACCATAAGGTATTTTAAAAATAATTTTGTTTTATTTAAATATGTTTAAATATATCGTTACAAAAATTACAAGTTATTCAGTAAAAATTACAAGCTATGAGGCGTTAAAAATAAAGTGTTTGCTTGAAGTGTGAAGAAATAGAAATTTTCACAAAAATTTACATGCACACACTCACAATTCTTATTCACAGTAAACTCAATTAAATGATGTCCTTAAACATCCAAGGACCAACATATAAGACTGGACTATAGATTAGAGTATTGACTAGGCCAAACGATAGACTGTACTACAGACTAGACTATAGGCCAGACTATATACTAAAGACTAGATTACAGACTAGACTATAGACTAGACTATAGACTAGACTATAGACTTGACTATAAACTAGACTAAAGACTAGACTATAGACTAGACTATAGACTAGACTATAGACTAGACTATAGACTAGACTATAGACTAGACTATAGACTAGACTATAGACTA
>NW_025810058.1:0-1630 GCF_022045245.1 Lucilia cuprina
CTAGTCTATAGTCTAGTCTATAGTCTAGTCTATAGTCTAGTCTATAGTCTAGTCTATAGTCTAGTCTCTAGTCTAGTCTATAGTCTAGTCTAGTCTATAGTCTAGTCTTGTCTATAGTCTAGTCTATAGTCTAAACTATAGACTAGACTATACTAGATCACAGACTACACTATAAACTAAACTTTAGACTAGACTATAGGATAAGCTCAACAAATGCAAACAACTTAGTAAAGCTGTATGTACTTCTGTAAAAATGGTTTTTGTAAAACCATTCTTTAATTGAATTGAATAATAATTATACGCCTTAGCTAGGAATATTTCAGAAGATAGTGAATTATAACTTAAGGAGATAAACTAGTGTGTAATCTGTCAATTTTATTCTCTGTTTCGGTCTAAAATCTACTCCATAGTCTGGCTATAGAAAGATTTTTTAATTTTAAAATAAATTGTTTAGGTTATTTAGAGGGAATGTCTACTAGTTAAGGCTTTTGCAAAGTTTTCTTTACAAATCTTTATTTCCGGTCTACCCTTATAACTCTCATAAAACTGAATATATATATGTGTATACGATGTAAAATACCTTCTACATTCCTTTTTCACGTCTATGTGAAAGAATAAAGGTACGTATGTACGTACATATGTATGTACATACTCAAGTGAAAGAATGCTGTTAAAAATTGCATTTGAGTTAATGCTATTTTGAGCCTACAAAAGACCTCTTTTTTAAAAAAACAACACACACATACATGTAAAAAATACTATAAATATAAACATATAATGTTTTATAGTTTTTCCCTTATTTAAAGTCATACACATATAAAGGTTTTGTGATTTTTTTATATACATACGTATAAATTCTTCTTTATTATTTTCAGAGGTTGTTTTTTCTCTAGTTTCATTTAGTTGTACATGGATGTAACCTTCTTAAGTGTATGAAACACACAAAAAAAGTAACAACAAAATTTAAGAATATATATCATACATTAGTACAGGAAAACAGACGTATAAAGTATTTACATAAATGTACACATGTACTGGTGTGCATACGTATGTATGTGAGTTTGCATTAACATGTATATGACCATTTTTATGAGTGTTTACAACAACTACATCATGAAAAACTTTAAAAAAACAAAACAAACGAATGTACTATAAACAAAACGTACATTTTTTGTCTAAGGAATCTAAACAAAAACAACAAAAACTCAGACAACATTAAAATATACATATACACAAGTGCACATTTACACACACACACACATTTATAGATAAAAGTACGAAAGACCAAATGTTAGAGTTTAACAAGTTTAAACGACTTATTAAAGCTGTACAATAGAATTTTGTATAACCATGTTTTGTTAATGGGGACGTATACTTAATATGGAATAGAGTTTGAATTGAATAATACTCATACGCTTTGGCTAAAAATCATTTAGAAGATAGAGAATAAAATATAAAGAAATGAAATAAAATTTAGTCCATAATGTTGACTATAGACTAGTCGTTATTAGACTATAGTCTTGTCTATAGTCTAGTATATAGTCTAGTCTATAGTGTAGTTTATAGTCTAGTATGTAGTCTAGTCTATAGTGTAGTCTATAGTCTAGTCCATAGTCTAATCTATAGTCTA
>NW_025810059.1:0-2449 GCF_022045245.1 Lucilia cuprina
AGTTCTGTTCTAGTTCTGTTCTAGTTCTGTTCTAGTTCTGTTCTAGTTCTGTTTTAGTTCTATTCTAGTTCTATTCTAGTTCTATTCTAGTTCTGTTCTAGTTCTGTTTTAGTTCTATTTTAGTTCTATTCTAGTTCTATTCTAGTTCTGTTCTATTTCTATTCTAGTTCTGTTCTAGTTCTGCTCCACTTCTATTCTACTTCTGTACTAGTTCTGTTCTAGTTCTGTCATTTCTTTCTAGCTCTCTTTTTGTTCTTTTTCAGTCCTTAAAACTTTGCTGGGTTTTTTCTGTAGTTTTCTTAGTTTTACAATATTAAAAAAAAGCAAATAATTATTCGAAAAAAAATATTTTTCTCTCATTTTGTTTTGTAAAAGACATCATTACAGTTGATATATTATATAATAGACATTTAAACAAAAGTATACAAAATAATTTTTTTTGCTAAACTTTTTGTTTGTTAAATTTATGAGCAATTACAAGGATAATTAGTTGTAAGTATGTTTTCTTTGTTTCCAAAAAAAAAAAATGAAAAGAATGTTTGTATTATTGGCTAGACAGTAGGACTATAACGATGAACAAATAAAGAAATTGTTTAATTTGATATGAAAACAGGCTGGAATTTAGGAAGATGAGTTGTTTTAAAAGGATGTATGTTATAATGAAATGCAGTGTTTTTTATAAATTTTTGTATTAAAACTTTAATCTTTTGAAATGTTTGTATTGTTTTCTAATATACATAATTGCATTTCAATTTTCCTATTTATGAAAATCTAATATGTACAATTTTTAATCCCATTTAAAACCCACAAAACCCATAACCACTTAAATATTTAAATTATGTATATAAATTTCGTAATATAACGTTAAGCGCTAACACAAACAAAATTTGCTAAATTCTATGAAAAATAGATTAAATTATTACATAATTTAGTTTCAGAAAATAATTTGCGTTAAATGCAATTCATTTGTGGTGCCATGATTTCAGCATAAATACAAAATTTCAGTTGAATTATTTTTGCAAAATATGTACATGAGTTATGATTTTAATTATAATGTGCAATAATATTATTGTCAACAGCAAATTTTCTGCCAGTTAAAAGAAAAAAAAAGAAAGAAAAATCTATTTATTATTTTAAATAAAATAACAAATTTGTATTAAAATTTCCAACTGCTTAAACAATTTGTTTGTTTTTTTTTGTTTCTCTCATAACACAACAGTTTTGAAATGTTTAAAATTTTGTGGTGAATAAATAAATAAAAAAATCGTAAAAATAATAAAATATTTATATAAATATGCCATGAAAATATGATTTATGATGAAATAATAAATAAATGAAAATATTTAGATAAATCCTTAATTAGAATGAAAACTTTAATATATTTCAACCAAATAACATAATTGAAAACTCTTTTTAATCAATAAAAGTTAATCGTTTACCTTAAAACATTTATACTAAATACAAAATAGTGTTCAGCTTTTACATTATTTTAAACTTCTTTCCTCTCCTCTCCTCTCCTCTCCTCTCCTCTCCTCTCCTCTCCTCTCCTCTCCTCTCCTCTCATCTCCTCTCCTCTCCTCTCATCTCATCTCATCTCCTCTCCTCTCCTCTCATCTCATCTCCTCTCCTCTCCTCACCTCTCCACTCCTCTCCTCTCCTCTCCTCTCCTCTCCACTCCTCTCCTCTCCTGCTTATACTAAATAAACTATAATACTAATCTCAACCCTTTATTAAATAATCTATTTATAATACTCATACGCCTAAGTGTCTCAAAATGAATTATTTTTAGTTTTTGTTTTTCCCTTTAAATAGACTGTCATAAATTTTTTGCACGTCATTGCCTAAGTGGGTTAAAGTATTCAAATGAAAATTTTACATAATCAAAAAAGTTTAAAAAATTAAACTAAACTTTTCAATATACTCTTAAAATAATGAAAACTTTATTTACACATTTAGATATTTTTTTTTTTTTTCAATCGGTCATTAGGCACAGCAAAGGAGTCATTAAGAGACAAAAAAAATCTAAGTAAATAATTTTTAAAAACATATGAACACAATACTTACAACATTTTAAGAACTTTATTTGCTAAAATGAAATTTAAGTGTTTCATTTAACTTGTAATGGCTCAGAGAGAGAAACTAAATTTAGAAATTGCATCTAGTGATATTAGAATGGCAGAGTTTTATAAAACTACAAAGTAAAAGTAACTAACTAACTAACTGACTAACTAACTAACTAACTAACTAACTAACTAACTAACTAACTAACTAACTAACTAACTAACTAACTAACTAACTAACTAACTAACTATGTAACTAACTTACTGACTAACTAACTCTAGTTCTTGTTCTGTTCTTGTTCTGTTCTTGTTCTGTTCTTGTTCTGTTCTTGTTCTGTTTTTGTTCTGTTCTTGTTCTGTTCTTGTTCTGTTCTTGTTCTGTTCTTGTT
>NW_025810060.1:0-2592 GCF_022045245.1 Lucilia cuprina
AACAGAACTAGAACAGAACTAGAACAGAACTAGAACAGAACTAGAACAGAACTAGAACAGAACTAGAACAGAACTAGAACTAGAACAGAACTAGAACAGAACTAGAGCTGAACTAGAGCTGAACCAGAACTGAACTATACCAAAAGTGAAACTACTTAAAGGATGCTTAGGACTTTGAGATATTTCATTAACCTGTGAGAGTATGTCAGGAGTATAAGTTTGATTTTGTCTACTCATTTGTCTATAACACTATTTCTCTTTCTCTCTTTTTCCCACCTTCCAGCTTAGCAATAGCATCGTCTCAGTATGGAGTAGTTTATCTGTGACGCGTAGCATTGGTGCCATTTGTGGCTGGATAATGATTGGTTTAACACCACACGAAGACTTTCTCTATGAACATTTACTAGATTTAACACGTTACCAAATGACAAATAATTAAAACAAAAACTCACAAACCAATTAATAACTAATAAAATATTTATACTCCAATGAAATGAAAATTAAAAAAAAAAAACAAACAAAATGGTTTAAATGTAAAAAAACGTTTAGATATAAGCAAAAGGTATTACTAAATTAAGTAATTATTAAAAATAATATTATATAAAGATAAATATTTTATAAAGCAATCACAGGAATAGATATAATGCTATTATATATAATTATATATAATTTTCTAATGATATACAAGACAAGACATGAAGATTTGTTTAGAACTTTAAAATATGCTACAAGGCGAAGTAGGTGATTAGCTAAGTACTGTGAATTTTTATTTAATTTAGTGTAAATATTGTTAAAAAATTATTGAAATAATTTATTTATAATAATATTAAAATTTTTTTTTGTTATTAAAAGTTGTTTATAAGGAAAGTGATTTATTTCCATTTAAATTTATTTATTTTAACAATATTTTAATAAAACGTTTTGTTAATATATTCTGATTAATATTTATTTAAATATAATTATATAAACAATATACATATGATATTTAATAATTAAAATTTTATTAATTTTTTTATAATTTTAAAATTTTTGTATAAATTTTTTGATTTTTTTTTCAAAATCTCTGTAAATACAACTAAATATACAAAATGTAAATTTAACCAAAGGTAGTAAACAAATTATATATGAAGCTTTAATTATAAAAACAAAATAAGATTTAAACAAAAAATTTTTAAAAAAGCCTCCCCCATCTCCTTCACCTCCTCACAAAATTATACAATTACAAATCATAATTAAGCCAATATTGTACAAAAAAAAAAAAAAAAAATTGTAGAAATTTAAAAAGCCCTTCAAAGGCCGCTAGAAATCAAATTTTGATTTTAAATAAAAAAAATTAAACAAAATTTTATGAAACAAAATTTGTAGTTTTTAAAGCAAACCAAAATTACTATTATTTTAAATTAAATCTTATTAAAGAAAATTTGGGCAACCAATTTCTGTAAAAAAAATTAATCTAAAAAATAGGTAAACATTTTTTAATAAAAATATATTAAAAAAATATTTTCATTTAAATTTTTTTTTAGACAAACATATCGCTTATAAGTTTTGAACTATTTACATAAATATTTATAGAACTAAATATAAAGTTTGATTATTCATAAAAACTAAAAAGGAAATTATACTTTTAAAGAAAATTTAAAACAATTCTTTTATACTTTAAGAAAATTTAAAAAAATTCAAAATTTCCTTTTTAGCAAAAAAAAAAAAAAACATTTCTGCAATTCACAGTTGGTGTTGTATGTCGTATTTTATGATTATTGATTTGTTTCCAAAAACCTTCAAAACATACAAAGCTACAACGTTACGATATCGATTGTGAAAATTCTTTCATAAAACTAACTTTAGCTTTAATAAAATTTGAAAAAAAAAACTTTCTTTTGTATAAAAATAATATTAAAATTTTTTTACCACAAAATTTTTGTATTTTTAATATACAACCAAAGAAAAAAGTGAGCTATTTATTATGAACCCATAACCGAACAAAAATTAATCGTTTCAAAATGAACATAAGTGAGAAATTCTATAGTTAATATTAAACTAAATCGTAGACAATTATTGCTTGCTTCCCTTTTTGTATTGAAAGAAATTTGAAAAAAAAAAAACGATAAAAAACTAGTAAAAATATATGAAAATTTCATACTTGTGTAAAAAAGAATAAACTATGTAAATATAATTTTAAATATTTAAAGTAAGATAAGATTATTTTTATTATAAAAATTTTTGGTATTTAGTTATTATTAAAATGAACATGTTTATATAAGTTGTTTAATAAATTCTAGCAAAATATACAATTTTTTGTGGACAAGAGTGATATTGTACAAATATTGATTATTTAAGTTTAAAATCTTATTCAATGCTCATTTTTTTAAACACTTCTTTTAAAAATTATAATCTGATTAAAATAAGAAGCAAATTTGTTGAAAATCGTGGCTAGTTCAGTTCTAGTTCTAGTTCAGTTCTTGTTCAGTTCTAGTTGAGTTCTAGTTCAGTTCTATTTCAGTTCTAGTTGAGTTCTAGTTCAGTTCTATTTCAGTTCTAGTTCAGTTCTAGTTCAGTTCTAGTTCAGTTCTAGTTCAGTTCTAGTTCAGTTCT
>NW_025810061.1:0-1119 GCF_022045245.1 Lucilia cuprina
GACTGTCATAGCGTGAAAACTGTCAATGTTATTTGCAGCCATATCGGAACTTCAAATTACCGCCTTTTTAAACCTGGGAAAATAATTCTACCGATCTATCCAACTGGCTATTTCTAAAAATACATTATGCAATAAATTGTATACCAATACAAATGACAATTTTAATGCTTTAAAATGGTGCATAATCGACTGTCCTAGCACGAAAACTGCCAAAGTTAATTGCAACCATAGCGGAACCTCAGATTACTGCGTTTATTAAACATAGAACAATAATTCTACCGATCTATCAAATTGACCAATTTGTAAAAACACACATTATGCTACAAATGATAAACCAAGTTAAAGTGCAGTCATAATGCTTTAAAATGATGCATAAATGACTGTCATAGCATGAAAACTGTCAAAGTTATTCACAACCATATCGGAACCTCAAATTACCGCCTTTTTAAACCTGGGAAAATAATTCTACCGATCTATCCAACTGGCCATTTTCTAAAAATACATTATGCAGTAAATTATATTCTAAAACAAATGGCAATTTTAATGCTTTAAAATGATGCCTAAATGACTGTCATAGCGTGAAAACTGTCAAAGTTATTTGCAACCATATCGGAACCGCAAATCACAGCGTTTTTAAACATAGAACAACAATTCTACCGATCCTTCAAATTGACCCTTTTTTAGACGAACACATTATGCCACAAATGATATACCAAATTAAAGTGCAACTGTAATGCTTTAAAATGATGCATAAACGATTGTTATGGCATGAAAACTGTCAAAGTTATTTGCAACCATATCGGAACCTCAAATCACAGCGTTTTTAAACATAGAACAACAATTCTGCCGATCCTTCAAATTGACCATTTTTCAGACGAACACATTATGCTACAAATGATATACCAAATTAAAGTGCAATTTTAATGCTTTAAAATGGTGCATAAACGACTGTCCTAGCACGAAAACTGCCAAAGTTAATTGCAACCATATCGGAACCTCAAATTACTGCGCTTATTAAACATAGAACAATAATTCTACCGATCTATCAAATTGACCAATTTCTAAAAATACACATTATGCTACAAATGATATATCATATTAAAGTGCAATCATAATGCT
>NW_025810062.1:0-1122 GCF_022045245.1 Lucilia cuprina
CCAAAGGCAAATCAGTTGAGACGGCCCTACACTCACTAGTGGGACATATAGAAAAGTCCTTGGAATTTGGTGAATACACGTTAGTGGCCTTTCTGGACATAGAAGGAGTCTTTAACAACGTCAAACCCGACATTATCATATCAGCTCTGGAAGAGCTCGTAGCAGTATCAGGTTTCCATCTGAATACGATATCTCAAAGACTCGAATCAGCACTCAATCTACTAAGTAAATGGAGCGTTGATAGTGGTTTGAGTGTAAACCCTAGTAAAACCGAACTTGTACTCTACACCAGGAAATACAAGATCGAAAATTTTACCCTACCTCGACTAAACGGAGTCGTACTCTCACTTTCAAACAGTGCGAAATACCTAGGGGTGATACTTGATAGTAAACTATCATGGAAGGAAAATATCACAGCCAGAGTAAACAAAGCCTTAATGGCAATGTACATTTGCAAGAAGGCCATAGGAAAAAGATGGGGACTAAATCCCAAACTGGTAAATTGGATCCATGAAGCGGTTATTAAACCTATTCTCTTTTACGGGGCTGTTGTCTGGTGGAAAGCACTTGACAACAACTCCAATTGTATACTTCTTGATAAGGTACTAAGAAGGATAGCAATTCTTATAACAGGAGCACTGAGAACAACTTCAACCAAATCTCTATTCGCTATGCTTAATTGGATCCCAACGGATCTTATAGCCAGAAAACTGGCACTCATCACTGCCCTCAGACTTGATGCCATAAATGCTTGGACACACAGGCCATACGGCCATGCGGCTATTATGAGGGAAACATCTTTCCTCCCGGGCAATATTGATTACTGCATACCCAAACCTTTCCTCCGTAGGGACTTCGGATACACAATATCCGAAAACTCTTCACCGGAGGATAACAGTTCCCCAAAACCCTCCTGGTATATACGGATGGTTCTAAAAAAGGGGAACGAGTTGGAGGTGGCATTTTTATCCCTGAATTTGGAACTAAAATAAGCTTTAGGATACAGAATAATTATAGTCCACTACAGGCTGAACTATCAGCCATAAAAAGAGCAGCAAATTGGCTTTGGTACCACAGAATATCAAACAGAGATATTCAAATTTGTACCGACAGCCAAGCTGC
>NW_025810063.1:0-1162 GCF_022045245.1 Lucilia cuprina
GAAACATAAGGCATCTTTGGTTACCTTAATGTTTCTTTTAACATTTCTACATTTCTCTGCAACAAACTTCTTTCCACTCCACAGCAGGATATTAAATGTCCACTGAGCCAAAAATAATGACAACATTATGATGTGAACATTGTACCAAAAGTTATCATCTCATCAATCTTTGTGCTTCAGCACCTTTGCTGACAACTAGTGTTGATTGTCTTTTTTTTTTTGTTCTTTCCTTTCTTTTTTGTTTGTCGCTCTACTACATGGCACTTTTTGTGGGTGTATATGTTAAAATGAGGCCAATAAAGACAGGCAGACAGACAGACCGACCGACATAGAATAATAACAGACAAATGTAGAGACAGACAGACAAAGTTTTCTTACCATAAATGATGACTAAATTATGGTAAATTATTGTGTTTATAATATTTGTATAACTTTGTGCGTGTGTGTGAGAAGTTTAATTTATATGTAAAGGTATTTACTTATGAATGTATTTGTTTACGAATGTTTTGAATATATCCGGTAATATAACAAAAGGAGTCAAAAAATTGTATAGATAATTAAAATAATTTAAATATCTTTAAGCCATTTTCTGCAAAAATTCAAATCAAAAAAATAATCATTATTAAAAAAACCAACTATCATTAGTATGGTAACCCAGAACTGCCAGGTTATTTTAAATTATATCAACGTCTATATATACATATGTATGTCTGTTTGTATATAAATGTTGAAATTATGAATTCGAATTGTTATTTAAACATTTCATAAATAAACACTTTGGCACACAGCGTCGACGACAAGAGAATTTATATTTTATTTATTAATATCTTTCTGTCCATAAAGTAGGCTTTGATAAAGTGATTATACGATTTATAATAATAGCATCAAATTAATTTTATTTCATCTTGTTAAATTATACAAAATGTTATTGAAATTTAATGAAAGAATATTAAATGAATTGAAAATGTTCAATTTTATAAGACAATTAGGAAATTAACACTATTAGGAAGTGAGTTACAAAAGTATTGCTCCAATTAATGAAGATAGTAAAATATTAAACAAAAGATTTAAATAAACATTTTTCATTTTACAAAAATCCTCATAGCATGTTTGCTAGAGAAAACTTGTCAGAAATTAGTTTTCTTTAGAAAATCAGTAAGAA
>NW_025810064.1:0-2027 GCF_022045245.1 Lucilia cuprina
AAAAGTACCAAAAAGTCCCCTTTTATGGGTCCTCACTTAATCCGGGCCATACATACTTAATTACATGTTTCTAGGTTCAATATTGTAGAAATTGCAAAAAGTACTTTTGAAAAACGAAAAAGTACCAAAAACTCCCCTTGTTTGGGTCCTCACTTAATTCGGGCCAAGCATACTTAATTTCATGTTTCTAGGTTCAATATTATAGAAATTTCAAAAAATACCTTTTGAAGAACGAAAAAGTACCAGAAAGTCCCCTTTTATAGGTTCTCACTTAATCCAGGCTCTACATACTTAATTTCATATTTCTAGCCAATAACAAAACATTAGTGCTGCTCTCGCTCTGCTACTCTTGCTCTGCTGCTCTTGCTCTGCTTTGCTTTTATAAACAAATTACAATAACAATATTTACCGTATTGTTATGTATTTTGTTTTTGTCTTTTGCAGTTTCTGTCTGAGCATGAATAAAAAATCTAAATTTTATATGAAATTTTCAGAGGTTGTCTCGGTTTTTTGCTCATTTCTCCGTTATTTATGGACCGATTTTGCTGATTTTAAATAGCGTTCTTGCCGGTCGTATGTCTGATAGAATTATGGAAGATTCGGATCTCGCAGATATCTGGGGTCTTCTAAAAACTGATTTCAACAAACATACAGACAGACAGACGGACAGACAGACAGACAGACGGACATGGCTTAATCATCTCCGCTACCTATAAGGATCCAGAATATATATACTTTATAGGGTCGGAAAATTATATTATAGAAATTACAAACGGAATGGCAAACTTATATATACCCTTCTCACGAAGGTGAAGGGTATAAAAAACGTTGTACATATATAAGTATGTATGTATGAATGTTTGTACAGGCTTAATGTATGTTTATGATTCTCAAAGTAAAAGAATGAACTAACAAAGAAGCTAAAAAAAAGTAATAACGACAAAAGCACGACTAATAAATTTCGTTATTTGAGAGTGTGTAGCTTGAAGTATGAGTCTCTGTATGAGTATATGAATTTTTAAAATAAAATTGTATGTGAAAGTATTCTTATGAATGTCTTTTTTATGATAGATGATTGTTTACACTAAGACAGTGAAAGCTAAGTGGAAATCCTTTCTAAATAAGACATAATCAGAACTACATAAAGCAAGGTCATAAGAGAGAATATTGGAATATTTATAATGGAATATTCAGACAGCTACAATCGATTATAAACTAAATCTATATAAAGTAATTCGAGTCAAGCTTAGCTAACAATTAAAACAAAAATAAACCTTTATAAACTCAAGTGAACTAAGTAAGGTAGAACTTAAAAGAAGCTATAATAAATATATAATTTAATAATTTCTCAAAATTTCTTCCCTAAACAAAACCTTATCCCAAATTGTGACAAACTACTGTTTTTCCAAAAACATATTTTTTAACTCTTAAGCTAATAAAAACGAAAAGAAAAAATGTCTTTGCTTCGCTTTTTTAACTTTTTCCTACATTTCTTTCTATTTGTTCTTTAGTTTCATAAAAAAGCAAAAGACATTTTTTTAACACTTAACCCAGTTTAGTAACGAGCTACTGGTAATAAAGCTTGTAAGTGTAAATGTCTTTGAATGTGTATATATAAATATGTATGTAAGTTTATATTAAAGTATATTAAAGTTGACAATATCATCTCAAAAGGAAATGAAAGTAATACTATACAAACACACATTCCTAGTTAAAGTATATGTAAGAATATATTTGTTTGTAATTTATATGTCGAGTTACGACATTAGCAAAAAAAAAACAAACATTTGCATTTGTTTGTTGGCAAAAAATGCAGAAAGAAATATTATTAAATTCAAATAAATTAAATTCAAATTAATAGCGTAATTTAAACTACAATTGGCAATCAAGTAAAAATTCAGGAACTCTACTCAAACTCTACTCAAACTAAACTAGAACTGAACTAGAACTGAACTAGAACTGAACTAGAACTGAACTAGAACTGAACTAGAACTGAACTAGAACTGAACTAGAACTGAACTAGAACT
>NW_025810065.1:0-2202 GCF_022045245.1 Lucilia cuprina
TTCTGTTCTAGTTCTGTTCTAGTTCTGTTCTCGTTCTGTTCTAGTTCTGTTCTAGTTCTGTTCTAGTTCTGTTCTAGTTTTGTTCTAGTTCTGTTCTAGTTCTGTTCTGTTCTAGTTCTGTTTTAGTTCTGTTCTAGTTCTATTTTAGTGTTCTTTTAATTTTATGAATTTTATTATTTTTAGAAGCATATACTTAGGCTTTTGATACAAATAACTTTCCTCCCCTTTTTATTGGGCTTTTCGCTGTAATTGGAATATTTTCACACTTCACTTTGTTTTCTTCATTTTAGCCTATAGCCTACATTTTATTTGGAGCTCTTGACACGAAACACTTTTTTCAAAATACTTTTAACAAAGCAATCTCAGTGACCATTATATATATTGTCAAAATTAATAATTGGATAAAATAATAATTCTTGTTATTGCAAAAAGAAACTCTAGAGGGCTATACATCATCTGACACTATCAAAAAGTTAGAGTTCTTTTTTCCTAATATTTATTTGCATATTTTTTGAAGCACTCTTTAAACTGTAAATAGAATTTAGCACTTGAAAATTCCAAAAAGACTGGTGTCTCACACCAATTCTGCTAAATGTTTACACATAGAGAGAAAAATAAAAATTCTTTTGTTTTATAGCATAGTTTTAGGTGTTTGCGGAAATTCACTCAGCTAAACAATAATTTAGTTTTTTGATTGTTTTAGTATAAACTATAAGTATATTTTACAAATAACTATATCATAAACTTGTTGAGTGTTAACACCACTACTACACCTCTAAAACAGACATAATATCCTTCCTGTTTGTGTGTGTATGTGTTTGTGCATGAGTTTCCAGGCAATGATTGATTAAGCCTTTGAGCTTGTGTAGTCAAAATATTTATTATAATGAAACTATTAAAGTATCTTGTGCAAAATAGGTATTGTCAATAATTGACTATTATAGTTATAGAGGTGTTGTACTGCAAAATACAAACCATTGCCTACATTAAGGCTAAATATTTAACTTTATGTTTAAGGAAGTTGAAAATTTTGCCTCTTTTATAATTTTAGGCATATTTAATGGAAAACAACAAGCCTGAGTTTTAGAAAACATAATCTTTTGTTTAAATTATAATTTTTAAAGAGTATACTTTAAGGGTTTTTTGGTTTGTTATTTTTTGGAAAAGTGTGTGTTAAATCAACCTTAAAACATTATATATTTGGGAAAATGTTAAGTTTTAAGGGTAAAAAGTGTTAACAGATTGAAGTATGCTTAATTGATTTGAGCATACTTTAAGAATATTTAATTAATAATTTCTAAAGCCTACTTTAAGGCTGTTATAACCTTATATTTTTCAATAAAATTTATATTCCTATTCACTCATTTGTTCAAGTGTAAACTCATAATTTACATTTGCCTCGATATGTTTCATTCAATATGGATTTTTAATTTACAACTGAATACAAAAAAAATCGCTAATTTCATGCCATAATTGTTGGTCATGATGAGTGAAAAACGAAACAGCTGGATGCTGAACAGTAGTTAAATGGAAATGCTGATGACGATATTGATGATATGCAAAATTTGCAGAAAGTAACAAATCTACACCTGCCATAGTTTCATCAACTACAAATAAAGCAATTTATCGTGTTTTAAAAAGAAAAAAGACCTAAAAACATTTTAAAACAAATTAAAAACATTTTATCAGATAAAATTATAAATACTCTTAAAGCAGAAATTCTAGTAAAATATATTGTTATATTTTCCAGGAATTTATTCAAACTTTTTCTACAATCATCCAGCCAACTTAACTTTCTAAATATTGTTTATTTTTATTGAGTTAACAACTGATATATTATGTTTTCTAGTAAATATAACAAGTTGACTAAATTTATGCAATTTGTATTACCAAAATTTACAAGAGTTGCATTTAAATTCAATGGAATTTTTCTCAATAAAAAAAGTTTTATGTAAATAAAAACTTTGTTTTAAGTGCTTAGAAATATGCAATAAAAAATGTTTAACAAATTAAGAAGAAATTAATAATTGTTTTCTCAACAAGTCATGAGCATAGAATATAAAATAACCTAACTTAACCGGAATTGAACTTAATGAACTAGCACAGAACTAGAACAGAACTAAAACAGAACTAGAACAGAACTAGAACAGAACTAGAACAGAACTAGAACAGAACTAGAACAGAACTAGAACAGAACTAGAA